>NC_051237.1:20862590-21045090 GCF_015220715.1 Pygocentrus nattereri | reverse complement strand
ACAGCCCATTCTAAAAAACAGGCCTTAGTCTGTCTTAGGTCTCGCTTTGCAGTGATAACAGCCTCCACTCTTCTAGGAAGGCTTTCCACAAGATTCTGCTGTGTGTCTGTGGAAATGTGTATCCATTCATCCATCAGACTGCCAGGCAGTGAAGCGTGATTTATCACATCAGAGAACACAATTCCACTGCTCCCAAGCCCAGTCATCATTTGGCATTTCACATCGTGGTCTTAAGCTTGTGTGCAGATACTCGGCCATGGAAACCCATTTCATAAAGCTCCTGATGCACAATTCATTGTGCTGATGTTGCTTCCAGAGGCAGTAAGTGATGCAACAGAATGATTTTTACATGGTACATGCTTCAGCTGTCTGCGTGGTCTCCCATACCATGACTGAAATTCTGTTGCTTCTTGAGACTTCTATTTCACAGAAATAGCACTTACAGTTGACCAGGGCAGCTCTAGCAGAGCAGAAATATCATGAACAGACTTGATGAAAAGGCAGCATGCTATGACAGAGCAACTCAGCTCTTTAGTATGACTCATTGTACTGCCAGAGTTTGTCTACAAAGACTACATGACTATGAGATTAAATTTGTACATCTGTTAGCAATGGTGTGGCTGATACACCTGAACAATAATTTAATGAATAACAATAATAATGAATAATTAATTAAGAGGAATGTTCACATACTTTTGGCCATTGAGCGCAGATAGATACACAGCAAAAATGGAATCTTGTCAAGTGACATGATCTTAAATCTAGTCGATCTAATTTTTCCCATTTTGAGAGGGTTGTGCACTTATCATAAGATCATTTAGCTTATTTTTTGACACTTTTCACTTGTTGTAAGTAATTTTATCAAATAAAATTATTTCACTAAACTGGCAGATAATTCTGCTTGTTTCAAGCAATCATATCTGCCAAAATAGCAAGATCATTTTACTTAATAAAATTACTCAAAACAAGTAACAAATGTATAGAATGAATGTAGATGGTATTAATTAAGCTTACAACAATCTCAAGAAGAGAAGTATTTGATTTATTCAGTATATTTAAGATAATTTGACTCGACAAGATGCCATGTTTTGCAGAGTGGATAGATAGACAGATAGACAGACAGATAGTGTTTCAGATAGATAGATGGCACCAGGCGCCTGTTGCAGCTTCTGTCAATTGCTCCTGAAAAAAATCTGCAGGCATCTTTCACGAGCCTTAATAATCAATAGGCCAAAAATAATGAGCTTCATTAACCCTTTAATGTCGTCTACTCCTCTCTGTTAATCGTGTGATTTCTCAGTGCTGTTACTGTATTCATTTGACATGTAAAGAATATGATCTAACAAAGCTATATAATGTAAATAATCTGTAGATTTTCTCCGTTTATCTCACAAACTACCATTATGAAAAAGGCATGAACAGGAATGTACATTTCATATCAGGTGTATTTCCTAAAGAATCATTATTGACACGGTGTGAGGCTCTTGTTAGGGCTCTAAAGTCTTCTAGTCCTATGGACCTTCACTACAGAAGAGTCCAGGAATCAGCCTTAAACCTGTGCGATTAGGGCTGGTGTTGCATTCACTTTTGCTCGAGGATAACATGAAAGCCTCGGCTCCCAGAACGGCATTTTTATTCCACTTACCGATCGAACCTACGTTTTAAATGAGACCACTCTGATGAAATCACAGTGCACCCAGCAAAAAACCCAGCCTCATGCATCTTTTATTGCAGTAGACAGATTCTATATGCTGATATGTTTTAATATACGCAGTGTGGACGTGCACATGCCATAACGTCTCTGATGGCAGATTTAAAGAAATTCGATAGGGTTAACAGTTTCTGCTTTAGTATATAAGCAGTGCAAGTCTGACTTCACACCTACAGTGTGCGGAGGAGAGCAGCGCATCTATTTATGCCCTGACTGGAAATCTACATCCATCTAAGTAACCATTTCAGGTTTACGTAAACAGCTCAAACTGTGCAGATCTGTGTGTGTGTGTGTGTGTGTCCTGCAGAGTGTCTCTGTGTACTCATCCCGTGTCCTCTGGGCCACTGTGCTCTCACTGCTCAATACTTCTCCCTGACCTTGATGGTGGAATCGGGACAGTACGTTACCATGGCAACCAAGCCCCATAATGGTTGCTACGGTGATGGGAGAAGGAGGCAGCGATGCAGCGGTTGTCAGGGGCGACCAGAGAAAGAGAGACAGAAAGAGAGGGAGAGAAACTCAGGGGCAGGGGGGCAGTGAGAGAAGTGAAGAGTATGGCTAAAAGAGAAATGAGAGGAAGAAAAAAGAAGAGAAAGAAGGAAGTATGCAGAGAGGTGTGCAGTACATTCCTCTAAAGGAGGCTGATTTTCAGGAGACGGCAGAGAAGAGCAGACTTCACTTTGAACAGAGAGAGTGACAGAAGGGAAGAGAGAGAGAGAGGGAGAGAGTATGAAATAAACAATAAATAAATAAAAAGTTAAATAACAGCTATACAGAGAGTGAGGGTGCAAAAGACAGAGATAGAGGGCGAAGTATCAACATTCCTCTGACCACACAGCCTGGTTTTAGGAGAGAGAGAGAGCAAAAGAGAGTGAAAGAGTGAGAAAGGTGAAAAGGAAAAGAGTTGAATAGAGGGAGAAGGGAAGAGAGAGAAAGAGGAAAAGAAAAAGAGTGTGAAAACAAATGGGACAGAGAGAGCTAGAAGGGGTAGATAGAGAGGTAGAAAGAGAGAGGGAAAGGAAAAGAGAGATTAAGAGAGAGGGCAAGAGTGGGAGAGAGGAAAAGAGAGAGAAGAAAGGGCAAGAGCAAGCGCAAAAGAGAGGGAGAAAAAACAGAGAGAACAAGAGTGAGAGAATGCAAAGGAAAAGAGGGAGAGAGGAAGAAAGAGCAGAAAAAATAGAGATGAAAAGAGAGAGGGAGAAGAAAGAAAAAGACACAGAAGATAAAAAAGGGAGAGAAGGATAAAGGGAGAGGAATAAACAAAGAGAAAATGAAAGGGAAAGAGAGAACAAGAGCGAGGGAAAAGGGAAGGGAAAGAGAGTGAGAGGAAAAGAGAGAGTGAGAAAGAGAAAGATATAGAAGACAGAGAGAGAAAAAAGAGAAAGAGGAAAGGAAAGGGTGAGAGCAAGGGGAAAAGAGGGAGGAAAAGAGAGAGAGAAAATGAGAAAGATATAGAAGACAGAGCGAGAGAGAGACCAAGAGTGACAGAGGGTGAAATGAAAAGAGAGAGAGGGAGAAAGAAAGGAAAAGAGAGAAACTGAAAAGGAGAGTGAGTGAGGGGAAAAGAGAGCAAAAAAGAGAGATGAAAAGAGAGAAATGGAGAAGGAAAGAGAGTGAGAGGAAAAGAGAGAGAAAGAGGAAAAAAGAAAGATAAAAGAATAGAGAGAGACATAAAAGAGCGAGAGGGGGAAAGTGTGAGAGCGACAGGGTACTCCAATCAACAGTTGTTCAATCAGAATCAGGGGTGAGAGAGAGTGAGAGAGAGAGAGAGTGAGAGAGAGAGAGAGAGAGAGAGAGAGAGAAAGTAGGAGCATTAGAGGGGTCACAGCAAATCAAGCGCTGCGATCGGTCAGCATGTGGCGTCCGTTCTGGAGCAAAGTCACGCTCCCCTTCAAGGATCCCTCGTTCTGCCGTGTGTTTATGTTTATTTTTAGCTCCGCTGTGCCGTCTCCTAGAGCAGCAGCAGTCAGGAGGACAGGGCTGGTCACTGCGTTACAGGGTCACTACGGCAACTTTACAACCTGCCAGAGCGTACGACGGCCTGGGATAAGCTTGTGTGTCTCCATGGTGACGGAGGGCATGTGTCTGCTGTTCCCAAACAGCACAGACTGTCCCCACCACACTCAGACACTAACCTTGGCACATGCTCTGCATGCACGGCCGTTGCTTTCTCCTCATCGTCCACTCTGGACAAGACACTGGGACTCACACAGTCTGGTGGAGGTCTAAGATCACTGTAATTCTGATGCCCTCTATGCAAGCACCGCTGCCAGCCGGTGTTACAGGTGGAGAGGATGACGTGGGGTTTCACATCAGCCTGACAACAGCTCCATTCTGTTCAGGTCAACTCAATGAAATGATCTAATGCTCTGCCCACAAATGAACTCTGTCATGTCCACTGAGAGGACGATCTTTACAGGTAGCTGATAAAAATCCCATTTAGCCGTATAAACTTTGGTTGAGGTTTAAATTTGCTACATAATTTTGAGTTTTTAGTTTAACCCTTTAAAATCTCAGGCTTATTACATACTAAGGCTTATTATTCAGTAATTACAAAGACCTCGGGGCAAACTGAGCTGTTCTTAGGTTACAGAAGTGTGTAATAAAACTGCGTCCGTCTGCAGGCCCTGGTCATTTTAAGGGCTTAAAATGTTACATTACTTTTTTGCCAAATATGAATTTTGCTGCTGTAGGAAAAACCTCCTGTCTCTATTTTTGACATTTTTCAGTTTTTGACAGTGTTTGAAAATGTCTGTTTCGGTACACATTGTGTGTAAATTTCATGATGAATTGACCATGAGAAACAACCCAAAATGACTTGGAATGAAGTCTTGTTGCACTGACTTACATTAAAGGTAAGAAAGGTTTTTTCCCTTCCTTGTAAACTTTTGGAGATACGAGGTTTTGTTCTGATAGCAGCAATTTGTTCTTAATGGCCTACCTGATTAAATTAACATGAACATTATTGCAACAAATAAATAAATACAAAAACAGACTACAGAGCTGCGCTGTGTTATTGTAGCTTATCAAAACTAGGCGGATTGGGGAAATGAGGACGAATTTATTACCATTCGTGACCAATAGATAGATAGTAAGATAGATAGATAGATAGATAGATAGATAGATAGATAGATAGATAGATACACTAACCCATTCCACTCTAACACACACAAAATAAACATGCTGAAACTGAAAAATGATTATTGTGTCATCTCATTTCTCATTTCTTCACATGAGATTCAGCCAGCACTCTGTAAAGCTTGTCTGACAGTTCTCAGAACAGTTGCTATGGACGAATGCATTTGTGGCCGAAGCATAGAAAGATGAAATGCATTCTTTAGTAGCTGCTACTGTTGCTAGGTTGGACAAGCTTTTCTGAATTCTGGCCAACTCTGGTGAGTTCAACAGTAGCCAGAGGCATCATGAGGGTGGATGGCACACTCAGCTGGTGGTCTAGCAGGTCCAGAGAGCAAGAGGAACCAACACAGAAGCACCATCTCAGGATCCTGCATCAGCAGATTGCATTGATTCCCGGTGGGAAAGTGGAATAAACAAATGCAGCATCCGTGCGGTCCCATCCAGGAGCTTCCAGGAGGGTTTGTGAAAATCACAATAAGCGCTGTTCGTGACGGTGGTTGCCCACAGTTTCTATGAAACTCAACGGTTCGGTGGATTTTTAAAAAAGCACATTTTAAAAGCTCAGAGGCACAAATTTATCATATCCAGGGAGAACTTGTGGAGCACAAATGGCTGCATAATCAACACCGTGATGTGACACTGCACATCATCAGTCACACATCCACACAAGCACAAGCATTACTGACTAGCCATCAATTAACACAGTTAAAGAAAAGAATAATCTTAATGTGCAGTTGTCAGTGGTTTCATCCTGTGTATTTCCAGCCCAATGAAGCATGTTTAGCTGTGTTGTTTAGCAGAAACACTACTTTCTTGGCCCTCCTCGTCCTGCATCCTGACAACTGCTTCTGTTACCACATTTCACTACCCTGAGTATTTGACAGCTGCCCACTTGCGATCTCTTTGTCCGATCTATAGTATTAAGATTAGTGCCGTTCTAGGCATGTTTTAATGGCTTGAGCATCAGCTATATGGGTCATTCTCCATCTGGAGTGGGAATTCAGGTCTATATATTTTTTTTAAATCTATTTCTTTCATCCTAAAACTAAATAATCTTAATATTTCCATGAACCTCTCCTATTATCATATATGCAAAAAGGAGAGTTTAATTCCAAACATATTTTACAGTCACTGGTGTCGTATAAATGTGGTGTAACACCAGTGACGATGACTCCAGTGACATTCTGGTTAAAACTGAGGATTTTGTAAATTGGCTGACTGATCAGGTCGGGTGACCTTGTGCAACTATTTAAAATCAGTAATAAAAAGGATTTTTGGCATTATTTTGACAAAATTTGAATTACAGTCATTAAAGCACATAAGACCAGTGACATATAGAAGTTATGTGCTGCCTGATAAATAAAATTATTGATAAATTAATTAAATAGAGTGAGGGAGTGAGACTCGACTTCTCATATTTTGAGATCCTCTCTGATGAGCGACGTCCCACAGAAGCAGTTTAATAAGAGCTGAAAATACTGTGTTAAAGTGTAACATAAGAGTCCTGATGACACCAGTGACTAAAATCTGTGAATTTTTTAAAAATAAAATGCATAATTTCTAAATGTAGTTTATTATTAATGATACAAAAAGTAAACATGCATCTGTTTTATACACATTCCCAAGTTAAACCTCTTAAAATATTGTTATATAGTAAAAATGGTTTCTCAAATGTTGAAAATGAGAGTTTTACAATGCAGAGTGACTATGAAACAGGATAAAAAAAAGAAAAATCAGAGAAATGATTTAATATCAGGTCAGCTGTGCAAAGGTAAATACTGACTTTTGGAGCTGTGCCTCATATTTTAAGCACCTTTTTAAGCCCTGCAACCTTTGTGACACGGTTTCCCACTCCAAATGAACAATGACGTACATTATGCTGGATCTGCTTTGTTTCTTTATTGTGCCCCTCATACTACTGCCATAGAGGTCCCAATAACAGACACTATACGCAACCTTTGTCAGTGAGGCACAGAGGTTTGCAGAATAAAATGAAAATATCAGCCTGGATATTGGAGACAGAGGGTGTATTAGTGAGTTAGTCCAATGGTTCCCACTCCTAGTCCTGCGGTATCCATATTCTGCATATTATAGTGTTTTCTCCACACACCTGATCCAACTAATCATACCATTAATAAGCCATTCTTGAGCTGAAGTGGGGATATTGCGTACACCATGGGAAAGCTGATGGCACACATCAGATGCGATGTGGCATGCAGGTTAATCTGGAACCACTCCACCATGCTTGTTATTTCACACTGGACGCACACGTCTCGAAGCAATAGCGGTTGCCATTTGTGTTGAGTTTTCACGTAATATAAACATCGGTATTGTCAGTTTATTACTCATATAAACTTTATGTAGATGACAGAGATCAACAATAAAATTTTGACTATCTGCCTTGATTGTTGCTGGCCTTCTCACCAGGTGATGTAGCACTACATTAAGAGAATGTAAGAGATACCGACATTAACCTACTTAAGGTATTTCAAAGAGATAAAACTAGATTCGTTGATTTGTTTATTAGCCCTGACTGTATATTATACCATAGACATTGCATTTCTTCACTGTTCTTGCATAAAAAAACTGGCGTGCATGTCAGAAATAGGCCCAAAGTGTATTTTTGCGCTTCACGCATGCATCACGGTTACCCTGCCTGGTGTGAAATGGGCTTTAGAGTAATGCCCTACAGTAGCAAGTGGTGCAAGTCACAGCATTACAACATTAAATACATATCCTCTAATAGGCTTGTAACATTACCCATTGGTTTTCATTGTTTAATCTGAATTCCAACTAATGATTATCCTCACTTTGTGTCTTTATTCACTTTCCTCATAACTATTACTCATTTCGTTGTGTTACTGTTTTGCTACTCACTGTCAACCAGAGGAGGATGAATTGTCTTTTGAGCCTCAGGTTCTCTCAGTGTTTCACCCTCTTGCTCTTAGGGAGTTTTTTCTTGCCACTGAAAACATCGTAATATATAAAGGAGCACGCTGGTTATAAGACTTGCAATTGGACGACTTTGAAGTCTTTGTGCTCCATGGTCAAATAACAATTTAGCACAAAATACACCCATGAACACAGCTCTGACTATGTTGAAGTGTGTCTATGGTAAATCAGTCTACTAAGAGGTGGATGTATGCCAGCAGTGTCCAGTCTTATCTGTAAATGGCCAGCTGCAAGTTTTCATTCCAAACAAGCTGTGGAACACCTGATTCTACCTGTTTAATCAGTTGGTCTCGGTCTTCAACAACAGATCAGATGTTCTCCTGCTTTGCTGGACTGAAAACCTGCAGCCACACTGGCCCACACTGGACATCCCTGATATACACCATATGCCTGTTTAAATGCACCACTACGCTACAGGCAACGAGCATTACACAAAGCAAAATACAAATACATTTTAGCTTAATTTAAAAGCTGCTAATAATTTTTCTAAATGTCTGCATATTTTCTGCATATTTCAATTACAGAGATTGAAAAAAGTAAAGAAAGTAATTCCGAGTGGTTTGATGTGAAATAGTTCACTGTAGAGAAACCTACCAACTCTGATTTCTTTTCAGTGTTGGGTGATAAAAACCAGGATTTGCAATGTCTACACAAATACAGCCATTGTAAATATTCACTGCAGATATTTTATAGATGCTCAGTCTGTCTAACTAACTTTTAACTGAATAGCTATTAAATGCAACTGAACTTAAAGTTGCATGTGAAAGATTCTATTAAATCTGTCCCTAATCCTAAACCTAACCCTAACCATAATGTTGTTGATAATCAATTGAGTATCACCAGAAAGTCTGTTAATAATTTGAGTATCTGTAGATTATCTGTAGCAGACCATCAAAATAAAGTGTGACCCTGAGTTTTTATATGTAATGTTGATGATGGTAAAATAGTGATGAATCTAGAAAAACAAAAGTTTTCTTTGGGAACTATTTTGTCAATGCCCTGTATGTATTTTAAAAACAACACTGGCTGTGTTTACATGCAAAGAATTTTGCCAATCCAATTGAATACATTCTGATTTTAGATTAAGACTGAGGCGTTAATGCTCACTCTACTCAACAATCTGATGGAAAATCTTCATTTACATGCTCGCTACAAATAATCCGATCCAAAATGATGCGCAAGCATGGAGAACCACTTAGAGTAAATGAGCATTTCACGCCAAACTACTCTGAATGACTTCTTAACCATTTAATTATGCAGAAATGTAGCAAAATTGGTGGAATTCCCCCCATTAACTGAATTGAACTTACCTAGCTAGCAATGTTAAGCAGCTAAGGTCAGTGAACTTTCAGATTAGACTAATCAATCGGATGTTTAGTCTTGAAAAGAGCAAGAAAGCACTAAAATGCGTAGGGCAGGAAGGTTCCAGAATTAGGCATGGAAACCCCTGGACTAGTCAACAACTCGTCCACACAGAGACTAAATGGATGACAAAACCGGTCTGGAGAGCGTGAGTCACCACTGCTGGCATCGACTGGCCTGTTCATACTCACACAGTCCACAGCAGGAAGCAGAGGAGTCTCTAAACACCTGTCTGGGTCTGTTCTGGTTTGTTTTGTTCCAGTTGTCATGTGGCATCTTCTCCACACCGTCCCTGAGACTGAGCTTAAACCGGTCATGAAATTTGATTTGAAAATTAAATGAAACCATCACTCATGCTATATGGGGCACATTTTTATTAGTGTGCTTGCTCAATTTATGCTTTGGAATTACCTAGTGGCAGTTTTCTAATGCCATTCATTTTTCTTTTCTTTTTTTTTATACCCGTGCAGTGAGGTAGCGCTCTCTGGAGCGGCACTGTTCTCACGGACAGAATGCTAAATAGAATTTGACTGACTGATTGATTAAGCGCCTCCAGCAGCCGAGCCTGCGGTGGATCCAGGTTTTATGGGTCTGTGTCCGTGGCTCTGGATGTGACCGTAAGAGACGGAGAGTAATAAAGGCAGGGCAAAGTGAAAGCAACAGTGCTTCAGAAAAAGAAAAGAAAGATGGATGGATGGGGAGACAGAGAAAAAAAGAGGCAGAGGAAAGAAGAAAGCATGGTGGGCAGCCATAAACAGGAGAGTGTGTGAAATATAAGAAAGCTCACTTCAGTGAGTCTTACCTATCCACTTGTCGTTACCGTACCAGGAGAGATTGCCTTTGGTCATATCATAATATCCAATCTTCTTATAGCTCCCCCCTAAAGAGAGAGAGAGAGAAAGAGAGTAAATAAGAGAGACAGATAAATAGAGAGAAATAGAGAATCTAAATTAGATTGAGAGAATAAGAGAAAATGGAGAGAGAGAGAGAGAGAGAGAGAGACAGACAGACAGAGAGATAATAGGAAAGGAAAGACTGAAAGAGAGAGAGAATAAAAGAAAATAGGGAAGGAGAGAATAAGACAGAGAGAGAATAAGAAAAAACTGGGGGGGGGGGCAATGAGAAAGCACAACAGAGAGAGAGAGACAGAGCGAGAGAGAGAGAGAGCGAGAGAGAGAGAGAGAGAGAGAGAGAGCGAGAGAGAATATCAAGAGAGGGGGAGAAAAAAACAAATGAAGAGAGCGAAAGGTTACGGTTAAAATGATGGAGACATAAAAAGAAAGTGAGCAAAAATGGATGGAGAGATGAAGAGATTGAAAGGAATAGAAATAAACATACAGAGAGAAGGTAGAAAGAAAGAGAAATGAGAGACATACAGAGAGAAAAAGGGAAAGAATGAGGGAGTGAGGAAAGACAGACATTAAAAAGAAAGATGGAGAGAGAGAGAAAGTCAGAGAAAGAGGTGTACAGAAAGAGAAAATTGAGAAAGATGAAAGAAAGAAACACGATAGAAAGAAATTAGGGAGAGGGAGAGAGAGAGAGTGAGTGCGACTGAGAGAGAGTAAGACAGAAAGAGAAAGAGAGTGAGAAAGAGTAAGAGAGTAATACAGAGAGATAGAGAGAGAGTAAGACAGAGAGAGAGAGTGAGAGAGAGTAATACAGAGAGATAGAGAGAGAGTAAGACAGAGAGAGAGTGAGAGAGAGTAAGACAGAGAGATAGAGAGAGAGTAAGACAGAGAGAGAGAGTGAGAGAGAGTAATACAGAGAGATAGAGAGAGAGTAAGACAGAGAGAGAGTGAGAGAGAGTAATACAGAGAGATAGAGAGAGTAAGACAGAGAGAGAGAGTGAGAGAGAGTAATACAGAGAGATAGAGAGAGAGTAAGACAGAGAGAGAGTGAGAGAGAGTAATACAGAGAGATAGAGAGAAAGACAGAGAGAGAGTGAGAGAGAGTAATACAGAGAGATAGAGAGAGAGTAAGACAGAGAGAGAGTGAGAGAGAGTAATACAGAGAGATAGAGAGAGAGTAAGACAGAGAGAGAGTGAGAGAGAGTAATACAGAGAGGTAGAGAGAGAGTAAGACAGAGAGAGAGAGAGAGTAATACAGAGAGGTAGAGAGAGAGTAAGACAGAGAGAGAGTGAGAGAGAGTAATACAGAGAGGTAGAGAGAGAGTAAGACAGCGAGAGAGTGAGAGAGAGTAATACAGAGAGATAGAGAGAGAGTAAGACAGAGAGAGAGAGAGAAAAAGAGTAAGACAGAGAGATAGACATAGACAGAGAGAGAGAAAGACAGAGAGAGTAAGACAAAGATTGAGAGACAGAGAAAGAGAGAAAGACAGAGACAGAGTAATACAGAGAGATAGAGAGAGAGTAAGACAGAGAGAGAGAGTAATACAGAGAGATAGAGAGAGAGTAAGACAGAGAGAGAGTGAGAGAGAGTAATACAGAGAGATAGAGGGAGAGTGAGAGAGAGAGTAAGACAGAGAGAGAGTGAGAGAGAGTAATACAGAGAGAAAGAGAGAGAGTAAGACAGCGAGAGAGTGAGAGAGAGTAATACAGAGAGATAGAGAGAGTAAGACAGAGAGAGAGTGAGAGTAATACAGAGAGATAGAGAGAGAGTAAGATAGAGAGAGTAATACAGAGAGATAGAGAGTAAGATAGAGAGAGAGTGAGAGCGAGTAATACAGAGAGCTAGAGAGAGTAATACAGAGAGAGAGAGAGAGAGAGAGAAAGACAGAGAGTAAGACAAAGACTGAGAGACAGAGAGAGACAGAGAGAAAGAGTAAGACAGAGAGAGAGTGAGAGAGAGAGTAATACAGAGAGATAGACATAGACAGAGAGAGAGAAAGACAGAGAGAGTAAGACAAAGATTGAGAGACAGAGAAAGAGATAAAGACAGAGACAGAGTAATACAGAGAGATAGAGAGAGAGTAAGACAGAGAGAGAGAGAGTAATACAGAGAGAGTGTGAGAGTAAGAGAGAGTAATACAGAGAGACAGACCGAGACAAACAGAGAGAAAAAGACACAGAGAGAGAGACAGAGACAGAGAGACAGAGAGAGAGACAGAGAGACAGAGAGAGAGAGACAGAGAGAGAGAGAGAGAGAGAGAGAGAGAGAGAGAGAGAGAGAGAGAGAGAGAGAGAGACAGAGACAGAGAGAGAGAGAGAGTCAGAGAGAGAGAGAGAGAGACAGAGAGAGAGAGAGAGAGACAGAGAGAGAGAGAGACAGAGAGAGAGAGAGAGTCAGAGAGAGAGAGAGACAGAGAGAGAGAGAGAGAGAGAGACAGAGAGAGAGAGACAGAGAGAGAGAGAGACAGAGAGAGAGAGAGAGAGAGAGACAGAGAGAGAGAGAGACAGAGAGGTGTCCGTCCTATTACAGAACATTTGAGATCAATATTGTCCGACAGCTCAGAAATTATACAGCTTTCTTAATGAAAACACTTCGTTGTATCTTTAGACACATTCAGCAGCCTCAGAGCAGACGCCATCATCAATCCTCCCAGCTCCCGCATCAACCGCGCTCACACCGCGCTGCACACCGTGCTGCACACTGCGCCGCACACGCTGCTTTTGCCCTAACTCAGCTTCAGATGCAGTAACTCAGTAAAACGCTGGAGCAGCGCCGCTGCGGAGCGAGAGAGAGGCTGACGGAGAAATACGTCTTCGTTTGGTATAATCAGACTTAAACTAAGGACATCACTCAACAGGCACAAACACCACCACACACACACACGCTCAGTTACACACGCTTACGGGCATGGGGGTCTTTACAGGGCTCCGGGGGCCTCCGCCCCCACACACAACAAGAAATTAGCTTAAGTGAGAACCATTATAATTATCAGGTGATCATTACGCATAATTACTACACTCAGCTTCAGCCTCAGATTCCCCCAGGGAGATCTGTCTGAGAGAGAGAGAGAGAGAGAGAGAGAGAGAGAGAGGGGGGAGGGAGAGAAGAGAGAGGGAGCGAGAGAGAGAGAGAGAGAAAGGGGAGAAGAAGAAGAGACAGAGAAGGAATAAAAGAGATAAAAGGGAGAAGAGAGAGAGAGAGAGCAAGAGACAGAGAGAGAGGGAGAAGAAAAGGATGAGAGAGAGGGGAGAGGGAGAAGAAAAGGATGAGAGAGAGGGGAGGGAGAGAAGAGAGAGGGAGCGAGAGAGAGAGGGGAGAAGAAGAAGAGGGAGACAGAGAGAAGGAATAAAAGAGATAAAAGGGAGAAGAAAGAGAGAGAACAAGAGAGAGAAGGTAGGGAGGTATAGAGGGAGTGAAAGAGGGCGAGAGAGAGAGGGAAGGAAGGAGAGAGAGAGCGAGAGAGAAGGAAAAGGGGAGAAGAGGGAAAGAGAGACTGAGGGAGATAGAGAGAGAGCGAGAGAGACAGTCAGTCATTTTCATTTTTGTGCGTCACTGCCAATAACATAACAGATGTAATGCTTCTCAACCAATCAGACTGTGTCATTGAGACTCACTGCTATACGAAGAGTTCATTCGCAAAAAACAATAAACGCCATCCTTTAAAAAAAGAGTTATTCAAACACACAGCTCATTCTGACCCTAAATAGCTTTGTCACAAAACTTGCTATTGCCCATCGTCAAGGCACTGCAAGTTCACGTTTCACAGCAGGAATAGTGAAACACCAGCGCTGTTCTCGAGTAGAACCTGATAAATGAATCAGCGAATCAGTGCGCAGTATTCGGGTCAGATGACTCAAGGCTGCCGCAAACTCTTTCAGGCAGAATCTCAAACGGATCCCTTCTCCTTGCAAAGTGCAGTACGTAGGCCTTAAAATAACAGCTGCTGCATCTAAACAGAGAACTAGTTTGGATTCAGCCATGTGTGCACAATTCATACTCGACATAAAGCGCAATATTTGTGTGTAAAAGCCAAAATTTCATAACTCACATAGTGCACTACAGAGGGAGCAGGGAGCCATTTGAGATTCAGCCATAGGATTTTCCGAGCTATGATCTTATAGATGTTCAATATTGACCATTAATGGGCTGTTTTGTTACAAATCTCAGCTCTTTATCTACTTCTTTAATGTAGAAGTACTTTAAGTACTTTAAAGAAACGGGTATCCATTATATGGCTTTAACTGGGAAACATGAAATGACTGTTGGATTTATCTGCTTTTGCCAAAAAACTAAATGTAATTGTCACACATCCTTCCGGCTCTGAGAGACACTCCATCTCCTAGAATTGTCTGGGAGATCACATGACTCCTGACCGTCCCTCATGCTCCAATCAGTGTTCACAGTCACTGGAATACTAACTCTGTATACCTGTCTTGTTGTCCTGACCTATGTAGTTTAGTATACAAGCCTGGGCTTTAGCCTAGACTAGCCTAGTTGTGAGGTATTGTGTCTTTCCTGATCTACTGAGCGTTCCTCTGTGTATATTCCTGTGTATGACCATAATTTGCCTGTTTTTTGACGCTGCCTTTTGTATGACCCTTTTTGGACTTCTGTTATATTTGTCTTTTTGTGTTGGACGTCTTTTTTCGATTTGACCTATGCCTGTTAATTGACCATGAACCTGGATTGTGAATCTAACAGTAAAGCCTCTTTTTTCTGCAAGTGTCTGAATTCTTCTGGCACGTTACAGTCATTAAAAAAAATTCCATAAATTCCATTAAAAAAACATGATTCTGGAGATCTGTTTTAGCAAATGAACAATTTCACATGGATCATTCACTAAATTTGTGTTTTTTTAGGGGTGGGCAACTCATTGATAAGCTAAGTTAATGCTGTGGCCTGTACTATGGAAGTACAGTTGAAGTTATTTAAAGATTTTCCTTAGAAAAAGAGAGACAATATGAAGCTTTTAAACTACATCAATAAATTCCAGCTACTGAAATCTTTAGATCCCAGCTTTTTAACAAAAAAAAACCCAACTGAGTTACGACTCCTCATCAAGTTGAATGGGATCTGTGCCAGTGTTCTGTTCAACTTTGCAACAGTTGCTATGAAAGAGCCCATTTGTTGAGCAGGTATGGGTCAATTCTGCTCCTATTAGGCTTGAGTCCAGCGCAATTTAGAGATTTCCCTCCAAACACATCTACTAAGCCTGCTAATTAGCTGATAAGTTGAATCAGGTGTGTTTGCACAGAGAAATCACAGAACTGAGCTGAATCAAAGCCCCCCAAGACCAGAATCGGACCCCTGCTTTAAACAGCTCCAGCCTGGCTGTGTCAGACTGGAATTTTCTGGCCTGTATCTGCAGCTCTGCACTGTGACTCATAAAGCCACGCTCTAGTACAGAGAACTATCAGAGGCCAGCCGTATACTCAGTCGCAGCATCGTCCCATTGTCTGGAGCCATGCCTTGCTCCAATTAGCCTCAAACTAACGACCTATCAAAGACAGCAATCTCCTTTTCTGGAACGGGTACTACAAAGCAGGAGGGTGAAAAAAACACTCTAGGCGAACACAAACTTCCTTTTTAACAGTGCCAAACAAAGAGGCGGGCACACGGGCGATATGGGCACAGCTTGAACAGGAGAACACAGCGGCGCTGATCAAAAAACACTCAAAAACAAGCCTCCGAAACAGCCACAAATGCAAAGATGATCCAATCAGTGTGTCGCAGCAGAAGCTGGAGCATCAACGCACTCAGCACTGCAGGCTGTTCATTAGAGCTGCGCAATATGGATGAAAAATGGGATGTGCAATAAAGCTGTTATTGCAATAAAGATAAAATTATGATTACAATATTTCAGACTAGATTATATGATCCTCACGATCTTGTTCTCTGGTGTTCTGACACTATTTACTTTTTAACATAATAGTGGGCAATGATACTTGACTTTTCACACGCTTTTTCTTGGTACGTTCTACATTTTAGTGGTTCTACTAGAGCATAATTAAATAAGTGTACAGTGTGGGTACTGCCATTTGAGTGGTGCTGTTAAATCCAGATTTCAGTCTTGATAAATCAGAGACATTTCTGTTATTAAGGCCCTTTGCAAAGTGTTTTCTTGGTAATCTACACTCACCTGCCACTTTATTAGGTTCAATTGCTTGTTAACACAAATAGCTAATCAGCCAATCACATGGCTACAACTCAGTGCATTTAGGCATGTAGAGGTGGTCAAGACAACTTGCTGAAGTGCAGACCGAGCATCAGAATGGGGAAGAAAGGGGATTTAAGTGACTTTGAACGTGGCGTGGTTGTTGGTGCCAGACGGGCTGGTCTGAGTATTTCAGAAACTGCTGATCTACTGGGATTTTCACACACAACCATCTCCAGGGTTTAAAGAGAACGGTCCGAAAAAGAGGAAATATCCAGTGAGCGGTCAGTTGTGTGGACGAAAATGCCTTGTTGATGTGAGAGGTCAGAGGAGAATGGGCAGACTGGTTCCAGATGATAGAAAGGCAACAGGAACTCAAATAAGGCCGGTGAGTGTATATCACAATGATGATAAAATAACAGCATACGACGTGCAGCCTTACTGCTAATGTTCTAATGGCCCATAGAAAAAATCTGTATCTCATTAGAACATCTATAACGCCTCCTGACATTGTTACAAATGAGAGGTCAGCTCAACTCAAAATGATATAGGAACTGATTATATGGCTTTTCTTGAGTTGAATCAACTTGAGTTCATACAACTCTCAGACTTTTTGGTTGGGTTAAACGTTGTCTGCATCTCAGGTCAATAAAATGAGCTTCCCCACTAACCAATATTCTTTCTACCACACTATACTGCTAGACATTTTTCCTCTCGGGTATGTATTTATTTATTCACATGTATTGGGACAGTTTTAAAAAAATATTTCAAAAATAAAAAAGATCCATCCACACCAGCAGCTTCTTCTGAAATCTCTCCATCCACAAAAGGATGCAAAAAGAACACAAAACACTCGCATGAGCATTCCAGCCCAATAGAAAGTGTTAATATCTTATAAAATGTGATGTCAAACACCTCAAGATAAACATCCCTGCTGAAAAAGGACCTTTATACTGGGAATCGGCTTAATGATATCCAATAGAGACCAATAGTTTCCTGCAGAATAACTTTAGATCCCATTAGGAACTATCTGAGGCATTTAGAATCAGCCAGGGGCCACCTGTTAAACCATTAGGATCTTTTACGCTGTTTTAAAAAGGCAAAACACTTTACAAAACCATTAGATACCAACAGAAGTACTTCACTTCATGGTCTCTATGGGATTTGTCAGCAGGGATTATAAGAATGCACAAATATAGAGCATGCTGAGACGCTAATGAGGTTTTCAAACAAAGTGAGTCTGACTCGCAGGCCTTCAGACATCCATGATTCATTATTTCACACAGACTCAAAGTTCAATTTCTACCAGAAAATAAAAGCTTAATAAAGAAAAGTGAAAGAAAGCCTACACTTACTGCTGTATGTTTGTTTATATTTACATTGTTTGCTATAGTTACATCTCTGAAACGTCCACGCGGTCCTGACCAGGCAAAGAATTGGCGTTTTTCTAGCTTTTTAGATAGACAGACAGATAAATCGCTTCATTAATCCCAGAGGGAAATTCTTCCATTACTTCTATTTACTGTGCAGTACAAAGCACAGCACAGATCAAAACAAGAGCAAAATGAACAGGAGCAAAGTATTGTCTTGCAGTATTCACAGAAGCATAAATAGAAAGTAAAGATGAAGAATAGAATAAAATAAAATAACAGGCTAAAAACAATAAAAATAATGTGCAGTACAAAAATAAGAAGTAAACTGCATAAATACTATGTAGCTGCCAATGCAGTGGTGCATGTCCCCTCCAGTGAATGAACAAGTGACTATGTACTATAAACCATAACCAGTGTTAACAGTTGTGCAATATAACATTCATAGACAGAGTGACAAAGTGACAGTGCAATGTGCAATATTTCTGGACAAACAAACAAAGTGGCAGTGCAGTATGGAATATGCATAAATGTATAATCAAAGTGGCAGTGTATAGTAATATGACTGAGTAATATTTACTTCATTTGCATGGTGGAGTTAGAACTTATTTCGAATCAGACATTGGTTAACGATCATCACGTCACATATTTGGCATCATTGATCATTTGGATATGTGTAGTTGAGCTGAAACCCCATTTACAAGAACTGAGCTCAGTACATTCTGACAGCTGATTACACGCTGAAGCTAAATTCAGTTACAAACATGCTATCAAACCTGATTAATTAATCCTGCCCAAACTGGCCTGCATACTAACCACACCCCACTATTTTCAGCTCCACCCCTGCCTCAACTTCAAAAATGGGAGTGGCACAATGGGAAGGGCACTGCAGTGCTGTATGGGTTTGGAGGTGGGGCTGCGAGGCAAACCGTATGGGCTGGGCTGCTGTGTTTTAGAGCTAGTGTACATTAGCTACCAGAAAGTATGGAAAGTGACAGAATCAACTGGCATTTTTGCAACTGTGAGTCTTACGAGTTTGATGATTTTTCTCTACTACCATCCCCATCTTTGATGGGGGGAAGGTGTCCAAGACGCACTGCCTTAACAGTATGAGTCGCTGACTCAAGCCACCAAAAAGTTAACGCAGTGCCAAAAAAAATTAGCTACGAGGAGCAGAGGCGACCAAACAGTAGAACATTCCCTAAAACCATGACAGCTAGTGTATGATCTGTTCAGCACGTCTATATTCGATATAACCAGATGTTCTCCCTCGCTCCAGACTTGTATGGTTTCATATTTATGAGGGCGGGATGAGCATGGCCATTTCTCTATATGACTCGGGGCACGAGTAGGGTGTTATCAGGGGGTGGCAACGTTAGTTTACTGATTTGCATACTGTGACGTATCATCATACTTTGGTATAGCAGAGTTGAACCAGAGGGGGCGCTGCAGAGGCAGAACTGACCACAATAAAAATGGTATTTTTTACACATTTCAAGCAAGCCTGGTGTATATTAGCGTTACAGAACAATGCATATCAACTATTAATGAAAAAAGGTCTTAAGGTGTAGTTACACTTGATTAAATGAAAACAGCTATTCAGCTAGTACGTTATTAGTGTGATAGTATTTTCACAAATCTACATTTTGGCCGTCCGCAAGAGTTTTCAAAAACCTACACTCTGTAGAGCAATTCCAGAAACCTGCACTCTCAGTGACTGAATGTGGATGGGAAGCCAAAACCAGAGAAAAAAATATGCTTTCAAAAATATCTGGATAAGTGTGGACAGGGCCTCAGTTAAGTGTTTCATTTCTAATAAATAGCTCACACATGTTAACCTAAGGAAGAGGTGTTTCAATGCATGTACAGCTTCCCAGTGAGCTTTGTTATAGCTAGGCCTTCAGTTAGAGTCACAAAACAGGAAAAAAAACACCTCTTTGATCATGCCAAGCTAACAGCTGTGCATGCTCTTTGGGCAATTCAAGATTTTAGCCCTTTTGTTATCAACCAAAGCTTAAACATGAAATTAGAGTACTACTAAAATACTCGCAGAGTTTCAGTACAAGAGGCATAAATGGGTCAGAAATTACAGACAAGTATTTTTTTCATTAAGTTCTACTCTAAGACCCTGACAAATGTCCAATGCAGCCTTCCCATGTACACACCTTTAAAACAGAATGTGAATTTAAATGTAATTAATCATATAACTATGTTATTACAAATACATTAATATATAATGTTATTATTAATTAAACACATAGTAAATACAATGTAGATTTCTAGGGGTTAAAAGAAACAGTGCTGTGGTCATATAGGAAATGCAGGCACAAACATCCAGAGAGAACGTCCAATTAAGACCAACAGACCACCCTTCAGACACAAAGGCCAGGAGGCCATATTAACCACTCTGTTCAGACATTTGCATTTCCTGCATTTGCATCACCATGGAAACAAAAGTAGGACCAGGCCCCTTAGACGAAACACTCAGATGGACGATGTCAGAAGCAACAAGGGAAGCATAAGAAGCAGAGAGGAAAAATCCTGGCAGGGTGAAACTCAGAAACAAAGCTTGGCTCTGTGTGAGGTGTAAAAGGTGGGTGAGCTGAAGATGCAGCCAAGCTTCCATCCTGAGGACTAATAGCATGTGAAGTGTTGGCCTTTTGCACTTGGATTTGAAATCCAGCCGGATGTCTTCCTCGAGCTCTGAAAGAACATTCGGACTGAAGATGCGAAGACTATCTTTAAAAAAGAAAAAAATGCCCCACTTCAAAAAAGCTAATTTGGCAGAGACTTAAAAGCAGCTTCTTCTGCAAACCGTCCAACATTTAATAAATTATTCAACAAGCAATATGAAGCTTTTTACGCACAAGCTACAGTTCGCTCGTCATTATGGTTGCAGTGATTGACCACATACAGAGTTCGATTCAATACAGCAGTGTCTCGATTCCATACGGTTTGATACAGCAAAACTAAGGAGTGGCTAAAAGGTGCCTTATAGTGACTGAACACTATTGTTGTCAGATTTATATTCTTCTTTATCTTTTTATTTTTCTGCCAGATTTTTGTCTGCTAACTCATCCGGCAGTTTTCTAAATATTGTCAGCGTTCCAACTCCAGGATGTTTGGTCTCATCAGGAATGGTGTGCTTGTTGAGCTTTTTGTTCCAATGTATGATTTTCATATAATCTTCGCTAAATTCAGAATTTTTTCTCATAGAAATGAAGGGGTAAAAATGTATACATCCATCTACTGCATTTCTGCTTGACCAAAATACTCTGTTTTGCTTATACTATCTCAGGGCAGACCCGGAGCATGAATTCAGTGTTGCTCTGACCTGCACTCAGCTGTTTGGTGTTTTTTTGTCCCCTAGACTGCCATTAATTTTGCCCCCCACCCAGCCAAATATCCACCCACCCCCTCACACACACATACACATTCAATTATGTCTTTGCCCGATAGCAAACAAACTGCATGTACTCACTAAGGGCAGGTCCCCAAGCTCTTATCTACAGCTATACTGACCTGCACTCCTCTATGTGTTGTTTTGTCATCCCTCCTTCCTGGCATAGACTGCTATACATTTTCAACAACACACAGTTACCACTTGGCAACTATCCACATACGACTTAACACCTTGTACACCATGGCAACTACCTAGCAACAATTTAACAACTGCTAAAAATATCATAGCGACTGCCTAGCAACATCTTAGTAACCACCTGGGTTACCACAGCAACCAGTTACAAACACCTTAGCAACTGCCTGGAATACCATAACAGTTGCCTACCAACATCCTAGCAACCACATCTGATTCCATGGCAACCACCTAGCAATACCTAAGCATCTACCTGTGATATCACAGCAACCACCTAGCAACGCCTTTTTAACCACCTAGGATACTATAGCAACCACCTAGCAACCACTTGGGATACCATACCAAACACCTAGCAATGCCACAGCTTGCTATTTATGAACCTTTATAGTTACTCTTATTTTAAAGTGGTACTCTCATTATTTACTATAGCCTTCATCTTTTTGCAGCCCTAAATAAAACACAATAAAATATACTGTAATAAAATTTGATGTGATAAGTTGTAATAAGATGCAATATGTTGTACTGTCACATCTGTACTCATCATACAATAACTATTATTCAATAATAACTTATACAATGTAGATTCAAACTAGAATAAAATAGACACTAAACCACAAACCGATGGCAGAAAAATGTCATATTTAAATTTACTTTCTGCATTTTCACTAATTTTACTGCAGGAATTCAAACTTGTTCAATGCATCTGCAATAAAATTATTGTTATATGATTCAAAACAGTGACTGCACACTTTAAAAGGGCACTACAAGTTCATTTCTACTTATCTGTCATTTTATTTTATGAAGGTACAACAGATAAAGGAAAAAAGCGAGTTTGAGACTGGACTCTTCTCTGCATTCCAATCTTCTCAGCACCATTCAGATCTGGATCATCTGAGCATGAAAACTCAGCTTTAGGGTGTTTCACCTGCCACCTGTAGGCTGAAAGCAGACTCATAAATCATCTCTCCACACCCATGAGCAGCAGAGCATACTGATCAGCACCATCGCCGCCCAAACGCAGCACTTTACCTGCAGCTGCCACTCGTTAAAAGCCTTTCCAGACACATCGTCTTCACACTCGGCTTGGCGCTGCTGGCTCCAACGAAGGGACGACTGTTTACGCCGCAAACGGGAGCCACACTGTCATTCACGCATTAATCATTATAATTTTGCATCCTGCAATTAGCTAATCGCAAAAGGCCCCCATTAATTCAGCTTGTGTGGTGGTTTACCTGTTGAGTCGATATCAAGCAATAGAAACAGATCCACTTTGTGAATAAACACCGCACTGACCCATTATGTTCTCACCGAACGGATCTGTCAGAGCCCTGACAAGTCATAAGCAATTACGCCGTCTGACAAAATCACAGCCTGTATCGGTTTATCATAATCATAAACCGGCCTAATGAACACTGCCACCCTTTCTGTCATCATTGTGCAGATTGGAGAAGTTCACTTGCCTTGCAGTTGCTCGATCAAAGTCCAGGCCATCCTAGAGCCCTGAGCGTCGAACACAACATGGCCCTGAAAGAGATAAACAGAGACATTTTTACACTTTTATTCCTCTCACAGAAACTCTCTATTTCCCCCTTTACGTCACCGTCTTTCTCACATTTGTCTCTTTAGCACATCTCTCTCCTCACTGCCTCAAACCAGGCTGACAGTCGAAGATGAAAAATGTATCAGTGTGATAAAAAAATCCTTATCAGATCCAGTCTTGTTCCATCTTGCCAAACAACCCTTTCAAGGAATGGGTTGGTGAAAAACCACATTTACAGAATTATTCCTCTTCCCAAGATCTGAGGCCAGCAGCCCAACTGTTATGAAGAGCCATTTTGTCCTTTCAAAATGAAACCACCTTGGAAGCCACAATGTTTTATGTCCATTTTACTAACTTGGCTGTAAATATGTCTCAGTATGTGCTGATGTACTAGTATAGGCTGAAAAATATAATATAAACAAAAACACAGACTTACTTTGCTCTGCTTTAAGCTTTAGCTCAGCTATAGCTGCTTTTCTCACATCTCTGGCAGGAAACTTTTCCTCAAAACTAGAACAGTTTCTTGTAAAATGTCTCTCAATGTTCTACTTTTTTGCAAGACTGAAGTCGCTTCTAATTCCCCAGCTTGGTTGAATTTTCCCGTTCCACTTTAAACACTGCCTGAGTTGCCAAAATGTAACTGCTCCAAGAAAATTTGAATAAGAAGCTGGGGAATGAGAAGCGACTTCAGATCTGTGACTTTCCAGAGTTTGACAGTTTCTCATTGCAGATCAAACATATCAGGAAATCAGCTGCAGCGATTATAAATGCAAATAAGTATCTTGGCCGCTTCGTAAGCCAGACGAGATTGTTGTCTGTGTTGCTAATCTGTGTGCCGATCTTCAGGGTTAAAGGGTGAATTAGCAGTTCTACATTAACTCCAGCGTTTAGGACCATTTATTGTTAAAACTGTGTTGAACGACCAGCAGAGCCTTATTTTACTATAAAGGAGGATTGTTTTATTATTACCTAAAAATCTAATTCTGCTGTGGAGGCGCCACATGTTGCCGACCTCTGCCCTAGATGTAGTTGATCAGTCACAATAACAGACTTGAGTACCATGCCACTAAAAATATTTGGACATTTGTGCCATACCTAAAAATGTATTAAGTTGATTGTGTTTGGAAGTGGCACTTATCTGATGGGGACAGTGTTGGTGTCTACCAGGTCTTCCAGATGGTTGTTAGGAGTCTCATTTTCTCTGTAGCTTTTAATCAGTTTTAAACTGAAGTTTTTGAAATAGCTGTTTTTTATCTATTATTTTCCTTTGACTATCTTATATCCTGAAAAATGAATACGGTTATTTTTATTGGATGATTGGTGGTCACTGAATTTTGATAGTACTGTATTTAGTGGTGATGTATTGGCTTCTGTTCACACGTGATCCCTCCTGGCAGCGTTGTGGATATTGTACTAAGTTTTGTGCAGGTAAATTATGTTGTTAAATTGATTGGGAATTCAACTCAGGCTTGTCTTCACATTTAACAAATTGCTATTTAATTACTGTTAAATTCCAGTGAGAAACAGTCTCATGTCAATTGAGGTTACTTAACAACTTAACACGGCTTGAGGAAAGCGTGTGATGATTTAAATGTGTAGTTTGTATTATTCTAACTGGTGGGGTATAAACCTTCTCACTATTTTTAGGTGCATTAGCCTTGTAGCTCCTGTACAAAATTAAGACACTAAACATGTTCTGAGCTGACTGGCTACATTTGGCATGAGGGGAAAACTGATCTATCACTTTAATGTCACTTCTCTTTAATCCAACAATACTCACAGAGACTCCCTCGAAGGAGCTGGTGTTGAGGGCTCGATAGATTTCTGCAGTGATGTCTTTGTTGTTGTAGTTGAAGTCCTCCAGCCGGCGGCCCTTAGCCTTCAGGGGCTCCACGGTCTTGTTGAGGGCCAAAGCCAGAGCCCACACTGCATCATAGGCCAGCGGTGCCTCCTGAAACCCCCCTGTCTCCTGGGTCCTACCGCCCAGTTTAGACGTCAGCTGAATCACAAACTCCTGTGAGGTCTGCAGCACAAAAAAGGAAAACAGAGGAGGAGAAATGAACTGAGATGAAACGTGTGGCTATGTGGATAGCCAGGGGACACAGAGGGAGAGATAAAGGGGAGGTGAGAGAGAGGGAGAGAGAGAAAGAGAGTGAGGTCTGGTCGGGATAAGGCACAGTCTTCCCCTGTGGGAGCACATTATGCTGATACACTTTTCTCTTTGGTGCTAAAGACCTAATTCACTCATGCACAGACAATGTGCAAAGTAATAGTTCGTTAAACAATACATTTCGCACTGTCATCCTGCACATATCCCACTTTCCAACTTCACTATTCATCAGCCGAGACATGATTGGTGTCTGAAGTTTACTTCTTTAGTGTTGTACTGGAGCTACATGGCTGAAGTAGCTAAGTACTGGAACCTCTACCAATCAGCATCATGCAAATTGCACACAAAGCCCTATCAGAGTTTTGTGGTTTCTGACCCTGTATGACGTACTGTTATCTAGAAAAACGAACAAAAGCACATCACAGCTTCTCATTAGGAAATTGCGAGTTCGATCCCTGGTGATTCTACGGGAGTCTGAGAAAGTACAATTGTCCTTGGTCTCTCTGGGTGGGTAGGATGGCCCCCCATCTCCCCCATCACTCAGCACAATGCCAGCCAGCACAGACATCTGCTACCTAACGTAACAGAGCTGGCGGTTAGCATTCTCCTCCAAGCATGTTCAGCTATATAATGACGTTGTGTTGGCGGCAGTGCGAAAAGATGTGGTGGCGCTTCATATGACTTGGAGGAAGCCTGTGCTAGCCTTCGCCCTCCTAGCTCTGGTGGTAACGTGTGATTGGCTGAGTACTAATGGAATTGGATATAAATTGGGGAGAAAATTGTGAGAAAAAAGTATACCACAGCTAAAACAATTCAGGTGCCAGATCTGTGTCCTTTCTTTTGTCCAATGTTATAGGCAAAGGTGTGTCATACAGTGTTAGAGGGGCATTTTGGTCAAAATGAAAAATGTGACCACTGCTTCATCTGTAGTGAACATGCTTACTGTGCCCTACAGTGGTATCCCAGTAGTCTCGAAAGATTTTCCACTTTAAAGACTAGCATCACCATTTCATCACCATCACCATCTTCTTATGATGTCTTAAATTCAGAAGGGAGTTTAGAAAAACTATAAGTGCTTTGGTGCAGATCATTGATGCGCTCTTGCTGGAAATGTGAAAGAAAGACCTATATTTACTGATGTGAAGTCGAACATCCCATCTGTATTTATTAGCCTCTACATAAGTGGATTTCTTAATCACTGTGGGCGGTATAGACATAATGCATACTGGGTATTATAGTGAGAGAACATTAATGACTGAGAACACAAAAAAGACACAAAATCATGAATTCTGTTAAAGTTATGAGGCTGAGGAATGTGCTACAGAATACTGTATGATAAATAACATGAAAAACTATGACAGTATAAAGACATTATAAATCACGCTTCTGATGCACGAGTCTGGGTTCAGCGAATGCCAGGAGAACATTGCCTGCCTGATTGCTTTTTCCCAACTGTTTGGTATAGGAGGGATAATAATATGGGGGTGTTTTTCAGGGGTTGGCCTAGAACCCTTAGTTTGGTGTGGAAGAACTTGACTGGCCCTCACAGACCCCTGACTTCAACCCCATCAAACACCTTTGGGATGACGTAGAATGGAGACTGTGAGCCAGGACCTCTCGCCCAACATCAGTGTCTGACCTCACAAATGCTCTTCTGGATGAATGAGCAGAAATTCCCACAGGCACACTCCAAAATCTTGTAGAAAGCTTCCCAGAAGAGTGGAAGCTATTAGAGCTGCAAAGGGGGACCAATTCCACATTAATGTCTATGGATTTAGAATGGGATATCATAAAGGCTCCGGTTTGTGTAATGTGTATGTGTCCCAGTACTTCTGTCCATATAGTGTACATGGTTTTTTTGGACCATAACAATATCTTGGATGATGAAATATGTTTTAGGTAAGGGGAAAAACTGATTTTTCATTTTTTGCCAAACTATTGCTTTAACCTCTGCTTGTCTCAGGTGTTCGGGTTCACATGGAGACACTGGTGTCATCATAGATCAAAACAGTGTGCTTTTAGGATCATTTGAAAAACCAATCTACTCCTCCTTGCTTCACACTGCGGGAAATGGGCAGCTTTTTGTGCTTCAGACAGGCATATTTAGCCAAATAAGCCTGGGCTACAAAGAACTATGTGCTGATTATTGACATAAATAGCAAGGGGCAGTGTGTTCAGCACGAGGGATGGGGAGCAGATGCATGTGTGCGCAGAAAGAGATGGTACTGTCAAAAAGCTTTTTGAGCCTTTCAGAAGCATTGCATCAAAGAGAAGTATGGCAGGAGGGAATGAGGGAGAGCAAATGACTCCGCTATTGAGCCAATTTAGCGCTGCGATCTTATCACAAATAAGCCTGTCCAATATGACACTTTTTTGTTGTCAGGTGTAAAGCATAGGCCCCTGGAAGAGTGCCCAGACTGGGCAGAATCCAGGAGGACAGCAGGGGTAACCGTATGCATGCCCAATCCCAGCACAGAGCTCCAGAGCTGGGCAAATCTCCAGACAGCTTCCCCCCGGGAGCACGTGTCACCCTGAAGCTCACACCTGTCTTCTCATCCGCCCCACGGGACATAACGGCCAGTCTGGCTCCAGAGACAGCCGTCAGATCTTCCACTGCGCCGCCTGTGAGCTTCAGGAGTGCACAAACAAGTCAGCGCTTCGAGATTCGGCGTTCTGATGATTCTGATTCAACTGTATCGATTTTGAAATGTTTGATTTAGAATTACACTGAATTTTTCTAAAAAGGCAAGTTTAGTGGATATAATCGATGACAATAATGATGATGAAAACACTTTATAATAATAATGTAATTATTACCAAATATAACAACATTCAGTAAAGTATGCACCGATTTTCTTTCCAAAGTAAAATCCCTGGACTTATTCCAAAGAAAAAAAGGGGGTTTTAATTTCTGTATTCAGACAATTTATTACAGCGATTCTGAATCTTACCAAGGTAATCAAACTGAATCAAGTCTTGGTGAAATCTGAGATTTTATTATGTGTTGATTCATGTCCCATAAGATAAGGTATAAGCTGCTGTCTGATCCACTCAGACCAGCGCAACACACACTAACACACCACCACCACATCAGTGTTACTGCAGTACTGAGAATGATCCACCACCCAAATAGTACTGCTCTGTGAGGGTCCATGGGGGTCCTGACCACTAAAGAACAGGGTAAAAGGGGACTAACTGAGTATCAGAGAAACAGATGGACTACAGTCTGTAACTGTAGAACTACAAAGTGATAAAAAGGGATAAATGGGCAATGACCATAGAAACAAGGAGGTGGTCATAACATCATGACTGCTCAGTGTACATCCTATAATAAAACCACACTGTACTGTCTGAACTATCCCATTCATATGTTAACTAGAGAACCGTCTCCTCCTCTTATAATGTCTCTGGCTCAGTTCACATGATCTTCCACTGCTCTGTACGGCACTTGAGCTCCAGCATTCAGCAGGCAAACAGCTGCAAGAGAGGAAATGGTGCAGTAACATCAGCTCTGTTCTGTAAGATATGCTCCACTATCAATGATGCTTACAATGACGTAGTGATGCGAATGTGGTAGGCACATGCTACGCACCACTGATGACGTTAAGGGACGGTGGTGCAGCACACAGGATTTCTTAAAGTAGGACAAGTTCCTGAAACCACATCTCTTAGGCCACGTACACAGCAGATAAGAGTGGCCCATATCTGATCGCCTCACCAAATCTGATTTCTTTGTTTGGCTGTTCATATTATCATTTAAATATGATCTGTATGTGACATCAGTCTGAACAGATCAGCTCCTAAACCGAGCCGCAAAGAACAATGCTTCACAGGGCTCGTCCAGAGGTAAACTGTCATGACGGCCGGAGAACGCCGGTCGCTCCCGGAGCTTTCAGTGTCATCTTCGCCAGCATCACAGGAACGATTATGAAGTCCTTATGGTTGACAGCTGGACTCATCACCCGCAATGTGTTCGAGTTCACCATAAAAAGGGCACGTTATTCGGTCAGGGCCACTTTTTTGGTTCACATCCTCAAATTCTTTAAACGCTTCAGCCTCAGGCTCCTCCAGTCGAGCCATTTCGTTTGAAACTTCTTCAAGTACAGAACGGCTGCGATGAGTTTCTTCTATTTTTTTGTACAGAAACATCAGCTATAATATTTCAAATTATGACAAATGTCGAGTTGGACTGACGTAAAATTCGCATGAATTCTGGTTGTTCAGGATTTCAGTACCGCACATAAAAGCGTCTCCAATCGGAATTGAAAATGTCAGATTCAATGCGTCTTTTGCTGTTCACACTCACACAAAGACACACATCTGTGTCACATATGAGGAAAAAGATTGAACAGCTGATGCTGTCTTCATGTTCGTTAGAATCTGCCGTGAGTTTATATGTGTAACTTTAATATTCAAGAGATTTGGTGGCCACTTTTATGAGTATTTGTAAAATATCACACACTGGAATGTTTTGAACTCTGGAGAAATGCAAGCTTTAAGGTTTTAGTCCATCAATCTAGCTAATCTTCTCATGGTAGCGTTTGTTTGGAGGCTGCATCTAAAGTCTTCATATATCTTGTCATGTTTTTCAAAGTCATTCTGATCTATTTCGCTATTTTGCTTTTGGTTCTCAGCCACCTGCGGGGTTGTAGCTGCGGTAACGGTGATGAGAAGCTCTATCAGAGCACAGTCAGAGCTACAGCTCGCCTACCAACATGGCAATGGCAATACTATGAATAGGTAGGAGAAGAAGGAGACACACACTGATGGCATCAGGTGGCTGTGCCTGATTGGGGGAATGCTGTATCAGAACATTATAACATCACATTCACCACAGCAGCTTTCACTTAAAAACAGAGTACAAGCCTCACCAAGTTGGAAGCCCCTCGGACCGTCTCTGGGTTGAGCATTACGATCTCCGTGGTAACGTGGCCCTCCACTGCCTCCGTCATCTGCTCCACCGTGCAGTTGATTGATGTATCATTTATCTTGAACCAGTTATCAGCGTACCAGCCAATTAGGAACCAGACATACTTCTTCCCATAGAGCTTTTCCTTATAGACCTACAGCAGAGTTTCAGAGAGCAGCAGCGACTCAGTGAGGAAAGAAAAAAAGACCCGCTCTTTCTCACAATCCCGCCTCCCAAAATCACTATCATTAATCATCCTGAGCCGGACAGCTGGAAACTGACCTCACAGAAAACTTTCCTGGCCTCCGTCTCATAGAACAGACCCACGATGATGCGAGCGTCCTGTCGCTAGGGAAACAGCAAGAGAAAGGAGCGGTCAGACAAAGGGAATGCCTTCATTCAATAGTAAGGAAGAAGGAGAGAAAGAAAGAAGCAGACGTCAGGGGAGAAAGAAAGAAAAAGACAGGAACAAAAGAAAGAAACAAGACAAGAAAGAAAGAAAGAAGTTAAGAAACAAGAAAGAAGAGCACAGTTAAAGAAAGAACAAGAAGAATGAAGAGTAAAAGAGTAGCTGCTGTAAAAAGCGCTTTGTAAATAGACTTTGACTTGACTCGACTTGAAAGAAGCAGCAGTTCAGAAAGAAAAGAAGAAGCAGGAGCCAAGTAGAAAAATCTGAGAGGTAAACAGAGAGAAAGAGAAAAGAGTCAGAAGAGCGTGAGACAGACAGAGAGAGTGTGAGACAGACAGAGAGAGAAAGCGGGAGAGAGAGAGAGTCTGTGTATGACGTGATGGTGCGGTGATGGCACTCAGTCTCTGTCAGGGCTCTGCTGTATTCCAGGTTACCACGGTGACTCCTGCTATAGCCAATTAATCTCCTGTACCAAAAGTAGGCCGGCTCACGCGGCAGGGCCGCTCTCAACTCGCTGCCAGAGTGGAGAGAGCGGAGAGTCCGCCGAGACGACAGGCGGGAGAGCAAGCGGGACAGGGGATCAGACCCCCGCTCCAATTAAGACCACTTCCCTCCAAAACAAAAGCACAGCGCTCCAAAACGCAGCCTGTGGTATTTCCTCCTGCAGAGAGGTGATTACTTTTACTATGACAGGCTAGACAGCCGTAACACAACTGCTGTGAATAAATATCTGCATGTAAGTGTGCGTCTCTGCTTCTGCACATTTTAGGCCAGAAGTATCCTCACTGTAAAGGCCTCAGTCCTGACTCTAAAGGTCTACTACAAATGCTTCATATTTTATTTATTAAAAGTTGAAGAGTAAAATGTTTCATTTTGGACACCGAAGTTAAGGTTAAATACACATAGTACATATTATTACATATACACTACTGTGTAAAGCTGGACTCACACTACATGATTTTTGCCCAATAAGAACTTTTAAACTCAAGTTATAGGAGTTTAACACGGCAATTTACGTATGTTCATGACATATCTGAGCGCAAACAGCCAATGAGCTGCTCCGCTCACCAACCAATCAGCTCTCAGTAGCCGTAATGCTACCATTCTGCTGCCCAAAACCAGTTTGGTGTAGAAAAAGAAAACATACAGGTGAGTTTTATTTTTTTCTTTAGTGAAACACATCCTTCTACTTTAGAAAATGAAAGTTTTGGGCAAGTGATTAGAAACTATTTTAACTTTTTAGCTCCATTTATTCCCATTCATTGAGGACTTTGAGGTCTTATTTTTAGCCTTGTTGGCTGCGTTCCAAAGCTTATACTGCAGCCGAGGCAGGGCGGGGCCTCGGTAGGACTGTCCTATGAAGACTTCTCCTTAGGAACCTATTAGGCTCACAAACGGAACAGGCCTAACAAGGCAGCGTGGTGACGTCACCAGGAAAGTCCCGCCACTTGCAATTGTGGAGCGAAACTTGAGGGAACTGGTGAGAGAAAATGAAACTTGCTGCATGTGTTTGTTGTTCTGGTAGCTAATATGCGCTCTAATGACAAAAAGATGAGAAATTCTGTGACGAACTGACAAACATTAAGTTTGTGATGCTCTCAGTTTTAGAAATCTGTTAAGAGTTTAAAAGTAGTGCAGCGCATTCGCAGCAGTCAGAGATCACCATTCATTTATTTTATTTTCCAGCCAAAAAAGGAAATTAGATGAATCACTGAATATGTTTGGACAAATACAACCAAGTTCTAAGACTGAACTTTGGAAGTGTGAAAAAATATCCCTGCAGATTTCAGTGAACAACTGAACGTGAATCAAGCTGAATGAAGCTATAATGAAGGTAGAGTGACACACTGAATACTGAAAAATCTGATATTATATTTAGTCACTGAGTGTGTTTACATGCACTTAATTATCTGATTCAGAAATCAGATTTTGTCCGTGATCTAATCAATGTGTTTACATGCACTTGAGTAGTCAGATAATGTGAAACTCCAGGTCTACATGAATCAGACAGTAATCAGATTTCTGCTTTGCAACCGGCCAATAAACTCACAGATGAAGACATGTAACAGTGTAAACGTGAAACTCAAACTTCATGCTGTGGCTTTGCTTAAAACTATCACGATTGGCCCCTCCCGCTCCTCCTGTTTACCTTTTAGTCTTGTCATGTGCTTTTTGTTTTATTTGAGCTCTTCCTCGTCCTGCCCCCTTGTTTTCAGACCCTGCCCTTAATTACTTCCACCTGTGTCTTGGGTTGGGGGGCTCTGACTTTTGCACAGTACTGTATATGACCCTGACAGTGTATAAAAACAAAAATGTTTGTGCTCATGAATGCTTGATGTGTCCTTTCTTAGTCTTTTTGTCCAAAATACAGATTAATTTCTGGCTTGTTCTCCCTGCAGAGTGGAGCGTGTTGGTTGATATCTGTGTGTTTGTGTGTGTAGTGATGTACATGGCTGTGTGTGTGAGTGTGTCTGCATGTGTGTAGTTATATGACTTTGTGTGTGTGTGTGGTTATACGACAGTGTGTGTGTGTGTGTGTGTGTGTAGTTATATGGCTGTGTGTGTGAGTGTGTGGGAGGTTTTGGGGGAGGCTGAGGCTCTTGTTACTCTGGTATGTGGCACCTGTGTGTTGCCATGGCAGCTGCAGATGGAAGGAACAGATGAAGATGAAGATGAATGAGAAGTGAACGTACCTTCAGGTTCTTGACGGCAACAGCAGGATCAGTGAGGAAACTCTGCCTCACACTGATCTCTATATTGGCCTCCTTCACCCTCTGCTCCAGATCATCTAACGTCTGAGAAAGAGAGAGAGAAAAAGAGAGAGAGAGAGAGAGAGAGAGAGAGAGAGGTAGAGAGGTAGAGAGAGGCAGAGAGAGGAAGAGAGAAGGATGGAGAGATGAGAACAATAGAAGAGAGAGGAGAGAAAGGGGAGAAGGAGGGAGACAGAGAGAGAGATAAAGAGAGAAGGGTGAGAAAAGAGAAAAAGAGGAGAAAGAGACAGCAGGGAGAGGGGAAGAGATGTAGTGAAGGAAGCAGAGAAAAGGTGAAGAGAAAAAAGTGAGAGAAAGAAAGGATAGAAGGAAGGGAGAGAGAAAGAGAGAAAAAGAAAAGGGTGAGTGAGGGAAAAAGAAAGAAAGAAACAAGAGAAGGAAATAAAGAGAAAAGCAATGTGAGAGAGAGGTGAAAAGAGATATAACAGATAAGAAAGATGAAGAGGAAAGATGGGGGGATAATAGGGTGAAAATAGATGTGTCCGAAAGAGAGATAAGGGGAGGGAAGAGGAAGAAGATATTAGAAAGAGAAGCGGATTTAATTTGGAGTTGTTGTTGTTTACACCCTGATGGAGCCAAAAATCCATCACATGACGGTGGAGCTGAAGATGCTGGAGCTGTGCCAAAAGCAGCCGAAGAGTCCCAGGTGCTGAACCGCTCCGGCAGCCAAAAACCACTCACTGATCCAAGACCCACTCAGGGCTGCGTGCTTTGGATCATTTCTAAAGCAATTTCAAAAGCATGTGCTTTGTTCAGACCGATCCTTTACAGCTTTTTTGACATTTAGGCCCAGTCCTATTTATTCTTTTTATCCCTACCCCTTGTTTCTGAGCGTCATCCTGCCCCTTGGATCTGAGTTACGAGGGGTAGTGGTTGAAATGGGACCCTCAAATAAAAAAGAGCAGTACTTCATTAACAGCTACTATCGCTGCTCTGTAGGCGACCCTGCCCGTCTGCAGTGACAGCACAGGATGGTAAAGTTCAGCTCCTCACTGCTGGGCTTTAGTCACATTTAGGGCATCACATGCCTTCAGAGAGGGACAATTGTTCATGATCGCCCACCACTCATTTTTCAGTAATATGAAGCTGAAGTCAGCCAAGCTTCTTGTTTGAATTTTCCTGTTCCTCCTTAAATGGTAAAATAGTGCAGCAGTTACATTCTGGCACCTCAGGCATTAGAACTGCTGCACTATTTAAGGTGGAATGGGACATTTAGCTACCTACCTAGACGTTAAAAAACTACTAGCAGTTTTTATGCTTGTTGCGAAGAAAAGGACCATGAAACGTTGATACAACATTAAACTAAGACAATACGATAATTATCATTATTTTAACAGAGAAAATTCTCATATTTGAGGGCTTATTTAGCCGTTTGCACAGAGATCTTTGTGGTTTTTCCTTTTCTCTCATAACATTTTCTTGGATTTAACCCATCCGTGAAGTGAAACACCACATACACACTAGTGACACACACTAGGGGGCAGTGAGCACACTTGCCTGGAGCGGTGAACAGCCCTATCCACAGCACTCGGGGAGCAATTGGGGGTTAGGTGCCTTGCTCGAGGGCACTTCAATCATGGACTGTCAGCCGAGGGGATTGAACTGATGACCTTCCAGTTATAGGGCTGGTTCCCTAACCTCCAGCCCATGACTGGGCTTTTTTTTTTTAATAAGCCTGGGGTTTTAAGGGGTTAAATGACATTCTGAGTTCAGTCAGAACATTAAAAGAATGGTTTGATGTCTTTCTGCAAATAATATCAATTTAAAATGAGTTGTTAACATGATTTGTGTGAAATATGTTTTCTACAGTGAAATACAGCTCAGAGCTGCACTCACGGTTTAAGTTCAAACTGTCATTCTACAACCACAAGCACAAAAATAGCTCAGCAACACCACATTCTTGTGTTTTGGGATCATTTAAACATTATTTTTTTAGTATAAAATCATGTATTATTAGTGTGATAACAGTCTAGCTATACTAGCTTTAGTCACCTGAGAGGGAGGAGAGGATTGTAATGAACGTGGAGCAGTAAGATTGTGCCTGATGACTTATATAGTTACATGTGCTGGGATTTATAATTTGATGGCAATGTTAGCTTGTGTTAGCAAATACTGAAGAATACTGCAACATTATATAGTTGCTGTCTCTTCATATACACTCACCAGCCACTTTATTAGGTACACTGTATTAGTGTATTACTATATAAGTGGTCAAGACAACTTGCTGAAGTGCAGACCGAGCATCAGAACGGGGAAGAAAGGGGATTTAAGGGGCTTTGAACATGGCGTGGTTGTTGGTGCCAGACGGGCTGGTCTGAGTATTTCAGAAACTGCTGATCTACTGGGATTTTCACGCACAACCATCTCCAGGGTTTACAGAGAACGGTCCGAAAAAGAGGAAATATCCAGTGAGCGGTCAGTTGTGTGGACGAAAATGCCTTGTTGATGTAAGAGGTCAGAGGAGAATGGGCAGACTGGTGTTCCAGATGATAGAAAGGCAACAGGAACTCAAATAACCAACCAGAATCTCTGAGGAACGTTTCAAACACCTTGTTGAAAGTCTGCCATGAAGAATTAAAGCAGTTCTGAAGGCAAAAGGGGGTCCAACCTTTTACTAGCAAGGTACCTAATAAAGTGGCCAGTGAGTGTATGTCTCAATGGGAGGTCAAGCGAGGGCAATCCACAGTTGTTTGTCCATCCTTCCACTGGACTGTGAAAGCAGACTGAACTTTGGAAAAATATCTCAGCAGATTTCTTAAAAAAAAGCAAGTCTTTTAAAAAAAGTGAAGGCTGAAATAAAAAAACATGCTAATACAGAAAGAATAAGTTATATTTAGTTGTTAGGGCTTCTTGATGCTGAAAAGTATTTTACTTTGGCCAAAACATCATTTTAAAGCACTGTAAAAGCTAGAAAGCATTGTTTTCAGGTAGAAACACTTTATTATACCTCTTACACTGTAAAGTCTACCACACACCAGATGCATCATGCAGTGTCCTAGAATTCAGGGCCATTGTTTTAATGAACACTCAGCAGCTCGGCGATTTTCATCACTATCTATTGTGTAAGTGCCACTCAAATGTTCCTCATACAGATACTCGGATACAGATCCTTGCTGCACGTAACAAATATGGCCCAGTCCCATTTCACCCCTCATCCCTACCACTTAACCCTTACTCCTCCTTTTTGCGTGTTCATGTCTAGGGGTAGGGTGTCCTGATTCTTGTTGAGATAGAGGAGGAGGGGACATGAGAGGCTACATGACCCTCAAAACGGAGGATTTTCAGAGACACACTCCAAACAGTGTTATAAGAAGAAGAAAAACGCAAGATGGTTGCGCAAACGACTAAAGAAGCCAACAAATGTGAGCATTTTCTTTGTTAAAACATTCCGCCAACCATCGTATTATCTCAATGTTGTTTCAGTGTGTTATGGTCCTTTTTTCATAACAAGCATAACAGTCACTAAGGGTATGCTGTTGTCTGTGTAGCCAGCTAGCTAAATTTCCACCTTAAATGGCGTAGCAGTTACATTCTGGCGCCTCAGGCGTCACAACTACCGCTCCATTTAAGGTGGAACGGGATAATTTGAACAAGAAGCTGGTGAACAGCTGACTTCAGCTTCCTATCACTGAAGAATTAGGAGTGAGACAGATGCACAGATAACCATGGCAGACATGAAGCCATGCACAAAGAACAGTGCACTACACATGAGAAGAATTTTGAAAGTACTATTGTACTTTACTGAAAAACTTTCTATTTGAAGATAACTATTTTTAATGATTTTTGGAAACATTGGGAGCACAGGATTAACATAAAAACTAGCTCAGCAGTAAAACTAGCTCAGCCAAGTAAAAACAACCACGAGTTTGAATTGTTTAGACAACAAAAACCAAGAACGAGATCTGAACAAAGTTTAGAAAAGACAGCAAGTTATGATAAAAGCTGAATTTACTTCTTATTCAAATCTTCCGTTCCACCCTAAATGGTGCAGCAGTTGCATTCCGGTGCACCACACAAGATGCTTGTTCAAAATCAACTTCAGCCTCATGGCGATTGTTGCGCTCATTTTAACTGCAGAAGCTGTTGAAATCAGTCAAACAGAGAGAGCTGTGCTTCTTTTGCTTTGCTGCCATGAGGAAAGCGGTCAGTTCTCCTGGAAAGTTTCTACAGTAAGAGTTTAAAAGCTGAGCTGGGCTTATTGACGCTTGCTTGAAGTTTATGGAGGCAAACCTGAACTCTAAATGCTTCACTTGTTTTCTGAACTAAAATAAGCTGAGTGTAACTGAGTGTAAACACAGTAACAGACATTTCATGACGTTGCTGTTTATCACATTTCTGACAGGAAACAAACCTGTTCACGTGAAAAGTAACTGGCTGTGCTGGTTCCCATCTGACTCTCTCCATGTTTCTTCCACTTTGGGTCTTGAGTCCTACCGAGTCATGAGGCTGTCGCCTTTTTTGACTGTGTCGAATCCCAAGACATCCAATTCGTGACTGGAGCTGGACTCAAGTCCAAATCACATGACTTGAGTCCACATCTCTGCTTATACTTATACTAAATTAAACCCAGAGACCACAAACATCAACAAGTCTCCTTACTGCAGAGACGGTACTGATTCTCTGCTGTCTGAAATGTGCTGAACTGCATCACTGTATCTCTTCTTTGATTAATACACACTGTGCAATACATCACTATTACTGTTATATCACAACTATTACTGTAATGACACTTTTCACTATGCACTTTACACTACAATATTTATGCAACTCAAAGTTAGTCATGTCTTTAATATGTTAGACCACCTCAGACCACTCAGTGCCTGCTGTCTGTAAATACAGCGAATCTGTCACATATGCTATGTACATATGTAAACAGATGTACTTTTATACTTTATTTAATTTGTATTGTACTTTAACTTGTATTTTGTATTTTTCTGGATAGTTTATGTAAGTTAATTATATCATTATATATGTATATTATATAATTAAATTATATGTCTTACTACTGAAACTGCAATTTCTCTCCGGGATCAATAAAGTCCTTTCTGTCTGTCTGTCTGTCTGTCTGTCTGTCTTTCTTTCTTTCTTTCTTTCTGTCTTTCTTTCTGTCTTTCTTTCTGTCTGTCTATCTTTCTATATATCTACCTATCTCTATCAGTGTTAGGTTTCCTGGGCTTGAAATTTACAACTAGTAAAGCAGTCAGTCTGAAGTCATATGACCCAATAATAATCATATATTTTAAGGGGTTACTTGAGTTATCCAAGTGTTTCTTTCAGCACACAGTTTAGCACTCAGCTCCAGCACAACCAATACTTTAGAAAATTCAGAGACCACCCTTTATTTATTTAGTTTCCAGCCAAAACAGCCCTTAGGTGATTCATTTTTCATTAGATGTTTCTGAGGAGATTAGACATAAGATAAACCACTTGCACAAAGAGGAATAAAGTCATAGGAAAATAAGTGAAAAGGGAGTTTCCAAAAAAAGGAGTTACAAATTTGATTGGAAGCAGAGAAAATGTCATTCCTAACAACAACCTGGAACAACAGACCATTACATAAACAACACTTAAAACTTTCATTATTATGAGATGAGAAAATCAAGTTCCATTTTCATTTCAGATCTGTAGAAAGACGTTATTGGGAAGGAAACAGATGAAAAAGAACATATGCATAGTAAACAAAAGCTGCTGGTGTTCGCAGAACAATGTACTGTCCACTCCAGGGTCCAGCAGCCAGTTGCACCTGCAGAATGTAAGCCTAGTTTGAACGTAACTCTAGTTTGAACGTAAACTGCCACTGCGTTTATGTTTATGAGCTGCTAGAATTGAATGGGTTGCGCCAAGCAACGTAGTTTCAACATAGTTAGAACTTAATTATTCTTAGAATATTAATTATTCTTCGATTTGTGTCGTCAATCGCTTCTGCAGGCTAGATTACACTCATTTTCGTCAATCGGAGATGGAAAAGATCACAGAGCTCCGGCCACAGATTTACACAACAATCTGTCAATCTGTGTGACAGTGTTTTGATCTATGATAACTTTACGCGCTACTAGTTAAGATGTACTTGGTGATGCAACCAAAATTCTGTGTGTGACAAGTTTAAAATCACCCTCAACTTAAAGTTTAGGAGGGACTTTACACCCCAACTTATGATCGAACTTGTGTTCAGCTGGTGCAACTGGTTGCTGACCTCAACATCGCTGAATGTGTTTGGGAATATTTGGATCGTGCGAAGCAGAAAATGTAACCAACTTCTAAGACTGAACTTTGGCACAACATCCTGAAGATTTCTTTGAAAAACTTAATACTGAAAAAAACAGCTTTTTTTTATGATGCTAAAAAATAAACTAAACAGCACGTAATAGTCACTTTGACTGTAAATACATTTAATGAAGGGTGATCTCTGACTTCTGTACAGTAGTACACGCTTCACCACCTTATCATTTATCATCGGCACATCAGGAGCTGTGCTACGCTAACAAGCAAAGAGAAGACTCACCGAAGTGAAGACCTCAGTGGTCTGCTGGATGGTGGCGATCTTGGTCCAATTCCACTTCTGGAAGAGCTGGACACGGGTGGGGTTGTGCAGGGTGGCGGAGGGGTGCGTGCGGAAGAAGGTGGGGAAGCGCTGGCGGTTGGACAGAGCTGGAGAGCTGGAGCCGTACGACAGCTGCACAACAAACAGAGCAACAGAGAGAGCCAAACACACAAGGTCACATTTCCATCAGCCTGAAAACGAGCTGTGAGTACACTGCAGGCTCCACTCCACCAACCCTGGGAAAACTCTGAGAAAGGAGATAAGGGAGGCATGTGAAACGAGGAGGAGGAGAAAACGTAAACAGGAAAGAAACGAAGTGTGAGATTACCCGTTTCTAATTAAAGTCGAGCTGCAGAGGCTCTACGTGATCTCATTTGATCGTATCTGATCATTTCTGAGTTTGTGGGTTTTTTTTTTTTTTTGTTTAGTCATTTCAGTGAGTGATGGGTTTAGCCAAGGTGTTCAAACTCAAGCACTTTCAAGGCCAGTAGAGGGATATGTGGGTCAAAACTCATCTGTGGTGGTGATAGTGGTGGTGGGGGAGATATAAAAATAGAGCTGAACATGAAAAATGGAGAGACTGATTTTCAGCACAAAGAAAAGCAGTGGCTTTGCACTTTACAGGCAGGCGGTAAAGGGTAGGGAGTGACAGTCCTACAAAGCGTCGGCCAAAACTTCAGTTTCTGACTTGAGGGTGGTTAAAGGTAACGTTTTTAATCACAGCTTGGGACGTTTAAAGTGAGCGTTTGCCCAGCGGCTGAGGAGATACTGCAACTGTGACCCAAAAGTGGCACAAAGGAGTTTTGGAGGCTTATGTGACAGCAGACAGGTGCAGGATGGCTCCATTACACCCCTTCGCCAATAGGACTTGATAAGGGAAATAATCTACCCCTCAGGATCTCCAGATAACACTGACAGAAGCCTTTGGAGACTCTACTGCTTTTCAATTGCATAAATCTGAGTTCTGCAAGTTCAGGCATATGGGCATTTTGGTCCCCAGGATACATGCTTGTCAAGCCCAAGGATTTAAGTCAAAAATTCATTTTTTAAAATGAATTATTATTAAATAAATATTAAAAATCACTTGAAGCTGCACTATGTATGATTTTTCGCTAAAACTGAAAGTAGCATGACTGAGTCAGGGGATAAAAACATGCTAAAATATGGTTACTATTATCCTGGGAATAATAATTTAACAGTTGGGAGCGCCACGTCGGATTTTGTGGGAGTTTTTTCAGACCACGTCATACATCTTTATGTACTAACATCTCACAGACAGGCTCAAAAAGAAGGTCCAGCTCAATTTAGGTCCCAAATGCAAAATCAACAATAATCTGATGAAGATATGATGACAATAGTAGATTGTGATCTCCCATCCTCGGAGATCACATGACCCTCAACAAGTTCTGACTGAGTTCTGAGCTCTTTGAATTCTCTTTCAATGTGCTTATAATAATCAGATTAATGATAAATTTGGACCAATAAAAGCCTCCACTGAACTGTACATCATAATACATTAACAACATAAGAGGGTTCGTATGTGGGCCATTTAAGTTCCTCAGTTTAAAACCTGCATAACTTACCTGTAAGGGTTTCAGCAGGAATTGAATCACTTATATTCATTACTTAATGATTTATAACAGTTGCTGAATCATTTAGGGAACATCAATTTGAATAATTACAGTATTTCATCATTGATCACAGTAGATACTAAATAATTCATAGTACACACTTAAAGTTATGGTTCTTCAAGGGTTCTTTAGTAAAGAAAATGGTTCAACAAAAAGCGTGAACACTCAAAGAACCCTTTGCGTGATGAGTTCTCTGCATAATTAAAGGATTCTTCACACTGATGGAGAGTGTACTGTACATGGTTCTATATAGAATCCTTTTGAAAAGGGTTCTATATGCCAAGATGAAGGGTTCTTCGATTGTAACATCATAAAAGTAGAAGTAGAACCCTTTTTAGTGCTTTTCAAAAAGATTCTACGTAGAACCATCTGCAGCACATTCTCCATCAGTCTGAAGAACTTTTTCATCATGCAAAGAACCCTTTAATCATACAACGGGTTCTTTGAGTGTTCACACTTTATATAGAACTGTTGTCTTTGAATTCTCTTTTAATAAGTTCACAATCATCTGCTCGAGAAAGGGGTAACCGACATTATAAAAGGCTGTTCTGCACATTGCATGTAATTACATATTTCTACCACAGAGGCCTCCAAATCCCCAAATCATACATAGTGCAGCTTTAAGATTTCAAGTTCCTTGATAGTTTCCAGGCTGAAGCTTTAGCCTCAGCAGTTAGCCTACTTAGCTACAGTAGCCTTAACTGATAGTTGCTAAATAAATGTACTATCAAGCTAAAAGGTCTGTCGCAATAGAAAAGTTTCATATTGCACAGTAACTATGCAACAATTATTAAAGATGTAGGCTCAAAAAAACAACATAGGCCAGCAATTCCATGCTGGTTTAAGCTGGTTTATACTAGTTAAAACATAACATATGCTGGTCTATACTGTTTTTCCAGCAGGGAAACTAATGAAGATTTCAATAACTTTGCCCTGAAAACAGATGGACCACTGCAAACATTCCAACATGCAACCTCAGGCAGATCATTAGCTATAAAGACGATATCAATTAATGATGAAAGCCCTTTGCGCACCAGATGAGGATGAGGTTGTAAAAATATCACGTAGACCACAGGTCAACTTTATATGCAAGAAATGTTGAAGGTAACTCTGTATTTATGCTGTCCACTAAATATCTGCACTGTCATGGAAACCTCATTAAGGCCCTGAGGACATCCTGGATCTACCCTGGTTCCTTTCTGCTTGTTACTATAATCATCTATTTCTAATTTGTAACACTGGCTCCTCCACCGTTACAAATTAACCCCTAATGTTTCATGTTTCAGCTATATCTAGCTATGTTTGTTTTCATTTAAAATAGGCTGTTATTATTTCACTGTTTTTTTTTTTTTTAATAAAGTGTAATTTTCTAATTCTAAGCCTTTCCTAGTCCTGCTCCTCTTAGTTCCTTGGCTTCCTCTTTTTATACTATATAGTGTTTACCTTTTCTTTCACCTTCAATTGCCTGGCTGTTTACTGTTATTGGATATTCCTAGGACAGTACTGTCTCCCTATTCTCTGACCCCCTGACCCCCTTCCTGAGATATTGATATTCCAAACATGGTAACCATAATCAGGTAGAGATAGCTGCCTAGAATGTTTAGGAGCCACACTAGTGCCTTCAGCAAGAGGGTACTGTTGATAAGGAAGATCATGGATGCTACTTTACCATTAGGTTGACTTAATAAAGTAAGTTGCTGTAATCAGGACATATTTGGATATTTTGTAAATACACACTACATAGACACACATAGGTGTGTAAAGCACACCACCACTGGACTCTGAAGGAGTGGAAATGCATTCTGTGGAGTGACAAATCATGCTTCTCTATCTGTCAGTCTGATGGCGAATCAGGGTTTGGCAAATGCCAGGTAAACGTTACCTGCCTGACTACATTGTGCCTACTGTAAAGTTTGGTGGAGGAGGGATAATGATATGAGGCTGTTTTTCAGGGGTTAGCCTAGAACCTTTAGTTCCAGTGAAGGGATGTCTTAATGCTTCAGCAGATATTTTGGACAATTCTATGCTTCCAACTTTGTGGGAACAGTTTAGAGAAGAACCTTTTCTGTCCCAGTGTGACTGATTAGTGGAAGCTGTTATAGTTGCAAAGGGGACCAACTTCATATTCATGCCTATTGATTTAGAATGGGATATCATAAAATCTCCTGTGGGTGTATTGTGCAGGTGTCCCAATACTGTTGTCCAAATAGTGTATGTAAGGCAAACCAAAATGTCTAGATGTCTGGGTTTTGAGAACTTGATTTGACACACAGCATACTGGCTGAGAGCTTCCAGAATTAAAAAATTATAAATTGTGATCTATAAAAACCTCAATTGTGCATTATAATACATTAACAACATAAAAGGGTTCATATGTGGACTATTTCAGTTCAACTACATAACTTACCTATAACCATTTTACTTTAATAAAGAATACGGTTCTATATAGAACCATAAAACCTCTTTGTAAAGGGGTCTACATAGCTCCAAAACAGGGTTCTACTAATCGTTATGATGCCGGGCTTGTTACAATAGAAAAACCCTTTTTGGGGCTACATAGAACCATCAACAACACATTCTGCATCAGTCTGAAGAGACGTTTCATGATACAACGAACCCTTTAATCATGGAAAGGGATCTTTGAGGTTCATGGTTCTACATAGAACCATTTTCTTCACTAAAGAACCCTTGAAGAACCATCATTTTTAATATATGTGGTTACAGTAGATACTAAATGATTCACAGTAGTTAATAATTTGGAGTACGTTCTGAATAACGAGCATCTAGATTAATAACTGAATAACAGGGTTATTGTTAGTGTGTTTTTGAGAAGGTCACTGCTGTTAACAGGAAAACCCAGAGAGCAGCTGCCTCTCTTTCCATTAATGTTAATGATAAGAGGAATTCTATGTGAACAATAGATCAACAAATAAAAAGATTACCTCACCGACAACAACCCCCCACTGCTCTAACCTCTAAAGAACACACAGACTGCTGTAAGACAGATTTGACAGCCCATAAATCCATGTCCAGCCACCGTATAGCAGAGGAAAAGCACTAATCTCCTCCATGCTGTGGCCCCTCAGCTCCTGAGTCTGACATTCCTACCCTAGACTGAGCGCATTGACCTGAAAATGAACCCTGAAGGTGGATAAACATTGAAACACACACCACTATGAGGTTCCACATGCGAGCCGCCTCAGCCACCAGCGTGGAGACGGAGCTGCATCCCGGCATCAGCACGATCTTTATGGGCTCAGTGTAGAGCAGGTCATACAGCAGCTTGGTGGCCTCCCCAGGGTCACACTGAAACAGAGAGAGAGGGAAAGAGAGAGAAAGGAGGAGAGAGAGAGAGAGAGAGAGAGAGAGAGAGAGAGAGAGAGAGAGATGAGTGGGTGTGGGGTAGGTATGCAAATGCATTCATTTATCACGCCTTACTGGGAAGCTGAGTTTGATGCGCACTGTGAGAGCAGCTCACACTCAACACCAAAACACTGCAAACAAATCAAATATTTCACACTCGCACCGCACTCGTGTTTATGAAGCGCTCGGCTGTAAGACAGACTTCATTTAATACAGCATCACATCAGGAATCAATAGAGAGAGGTGGGTAGATAGGGAGAGAGAAAGAGAGAGGGAGCGAGAGATGTGGGGAGGGAGAGAGAGAGATGGGGAAGAGAGAGGGAGTGATAGGGAGAGAAAAAACAGCGAGATCGTGCAGAGAGAGAGGAAGAGTGCGAGACAGGGAGAGAGTGCAAGGGAAAGAGAGCGATTGGGCAGAGGGAACGAGAGAGGAAGAAAGAGATAGGGAGAGAGAAAGAGTGAAGGAGAGAGAAAAAGAGACAGAGAGATGGGATGCAACAGCAGGGAGAGAGATATGGAAAGAGAGAGAGAGAGAGAGAGGAGAGAGAGAGAGAGAGAGAGAGAGAGAGCAGAAATCAGAGATGGAGAAAGAAACAGAGAGAGAAAGAGGAACAGAGAGATATGGATAGATGAAGAGAGGGAAAGCAGCAGGTGTGAGAGAGAGAGAAGGGAATGAGAGAAAGAGAATAGAGTATGAGAGACAGACAGAGAGAGAAAGAAGAGACAAGAAGAGAAAGAACAGAGAGAGAGAGAGGGGAAAAAGGGAGAAGAGAGAGGAAGAAAACAGTAAGTTATAATAAGGAAGAGTCAGAGAGAGAGAGAGAGAGAGAGAGAGAGAGAGAGAGGGAGAGAGAGAGAGTATGTGTTAAATATACAGTAATTCCAGGATACCCACATTTGTCTGGCGCTCTAATAGAAAGCCAGTTTTTGTACAGGGCGCTGTCGGCCGTCATCAGTCTCTGCTCTGTGTCTGAGTGTCTGACACGACCATCGTCTTTTTTCCTCTCCATTCATCTTAAACTCAACATCAATGAAAAATCAATATCTCATTTAAATGATAATAGTGGGCCAAAGCCATCATTGATCATTGTGTTTGGAGACAGATGAGCCGTGGCCAGTGGCCTTGAGCTGCGGCCACAGTGGACCGAGCAGGCTTTAATTCAGGCTCTGTGGTGTCGCGGATAAAGAGACGCTTTAATGAAAGGAAGAAAGAAAGAACGGCTGAAAAACAAAACCAGAAAAATGAATATAGCTTGATTACGTAGGCTAGGAACCTGATTTTGTTTGATTGGTGCAATCACACAAATTAAATCAGCAAAATGCCCTCCAGCAACACACTCCTCTTTACTTAACGATGTCTAATCTGGCAGCCTCTCTCTTTCTCTCTCTCTCTGTCTCTCTCTCTCTCTCTGTCTCTCTCTCTCTCTCTGTCTCTCTCTGTCTCTCCCTCACTCTCTCTCTCGCTCTCCCTCACTCTCTCTCGCTCTCCCTCACTCTCTCTCTCGCTCTCCCTCACTCTCTCTCTCGCTCTCCCTCACTCTCTCTCTCGCTCTCTCTCTCTCTCTCGCTCTCTCTCTCCCTCACTCTCTTGCTCTCTCTCTCTCTCTCCCTCACTCTCTCTCTCTCTCTCTCTCTCTCTCTCTCGCTCTCTCTCGCTCTCTCGCTCTCTGCTTTTAATTTCCACTAAATGCACAGATAAATCAGCAAATCATTTGAGTCACAACAAAAGGGCCGCTTTTAGTGAGGGGAACTGTTCCCTTTGTTGGGATTAAAATGATTTGCTGTGAAAGACAGGAAAGTAATGTGACATTGCACTCAATTAAAGCAAATTGGGGAATCGGCTATCACTGCGACTGATACAGCGATTCGCCTGCGCGGCCTGTTTAACTCACAAACAGCACTCAGGAACAATCCCGTTGGCTTCTAACCCCTTAAGCCACTCTCAGTCTAGATATGCATGTAAATGCACTGCATGTAAACACATTCAACAAAGGAGCTTTCTATCATTTGAGAAATGTTACTAAAGTTCACCCTTTTCTATCTCTGAGCGACACGGAGAAGCGTGTTTATGCATTTGTTAAAGCAGAGTTGATGTAAGGATCTTCTTACTGAACATCCTAAGAAAACAATACATCCTTTACAACTCGTACAAAATGTGGCAGCAGCATCCAAACAAAAACAAGGCTGAGAGATCAGATCTGTCCCTCTTTAAAAGAGCTGCTCTGGTTAGCTGAATGATTCAGGATAGATTTTAAAGTTCCACTGCTAGTTTTTAAGGCTCTAAATGGCCTTACAGCACCTCTTCCATCACAGAGTGTCTGTCTGTTTATGTTCCGGCACCTGATCTTAGATCTGCAGATACCTTCTGATGACCTTCTGCTTAGACCTTCAGTAAAATGCAGAAAACATGGAGAGACTCGTTTAAATATTCTGCTTCTAAACTGTGGAGCTCAGTTCACCTTTTATTAGACAGTCAAGCTCAGTTCTCACTTTTAAGAAGCATCTAAAAACGCATCTCTTTAACTCAGCATCTGCATATGGCAAAATGGACACAACCAAGACCGGACAGGACGACTGATGACAAAACAGGCCATCACCAGGACTTGACTAGCAGATTTATAAAAAAAAACCTCAGTTTTGGTGCAGATAAACAATACAAGTAAACATAACAATAACAGACAATTACATACTAGCGATGGTATAGTGCTGCAAACTGAGGTGCAGCAGAAAAACAATAGAAAAAGTGTAGATAACCTGCTGTGGTTGGCTGACATGGTGTGACTGTGTGCAGCAGCACTTAGCCAAGCAGACTCACTCACTTGCCTACTATAAACAGCAAAAACACAAATGCAAAGAATTTTCCCAGATAACACCAGATCTGTTCTAACCCTGTGACATTTGACACACATACTAAATAATTATAGTTTGAAATTAAAGGGGAAATCCACTGCTTTTCCAAAATATCTACATCATTCAATGGTTAAGATGTAAACAAAGTCATTCAAGGTCACTTGGTGTGAAGTGCTCAGTTCTGGATAAAGTAAGCGAGTCAGGACTGTTCACAATGGTGGTGATAGGAACCAGACGTCAAGTTTTATTTTATCTCTCTATATCTAAAACTCCCTCACAGAAAACTATTACTCTGCAAAAATGGTATCTTGTTAAATAAAATTTATCTTAAACATAGCTGATAAATCTAGTATCACTCCTGTTGAGATTGTTGTAAGCACAATTTATGATTACACAAGATACCATTTTTTGCAGTGTACATGGAAAGCCTGAGTTTTAAGAGTTTTATGATGCGTTTTTGGGTAATAAATATAATGGCTTTGCTTAGGCTGCTGCCGGATAAGCGGTTGAGGATGGATGGATGGATGGATGGACGGATATAATGGCTATATTTGCATTGTAGACGCCATGACCCCTGGTTCCTATCACCACCACTGTAAAGACATCTGAGTCTGTAAGTTTCTCTGCAATGAGCCACTTCACAGCAATCCACTCTGAATGGACATCTTTACATCCAAAAGATAGAATTAAGCAGAGATTTTGGAAAATCAGTGGACTTTCTACCCCTCGTTCCTCATCCCTCTTTTCTTTTTTCCTCTCTCTCCTCCTCTCACTGCGTTGTCTCCTGTATGCGTGTTGAAGATTCTCTGGCCTCCCTGGATGTGGTCAGCTGAATTTCATATTCTCTCTGGAAGCTCTTTTGAGTCTCTCTCTTTCTCTCTCTCTTTCTCTATCTCTTTCTCTCTCTCTTTCTCTCTCTCTTTCTCTCCCTCGCTCACTCTGTTGCCCAGAGGGGGGAAGCCAAGTGTAGGTCTGCGCTCCACATAGTACAGCTGGGTCCCGCCGTAACAAATCAACCAAACACACTGAGAAAAAATCTACCCTGTCAAGCTGAGTATTTTATTTCCACTTCTTGTTATTTATATTTTACTTTTCAGTGCTTTAGCATCTCATGTAGGACGAGTAACGAGACGTAGCTCATATGTCTCAGCCAGGGAGCCCAAATGTTTTGTCTTGGGTGGCCAAATATCACCCAAGTATTTAATTTGTATTTAACTAATATTTAATACCCCTTGTATTAAATGTATTTAGCAGGTTTTTATTTAATGTGTTACTAAAAGACTTATTTATAAGTCATTTATAAGTCATTAATAAGTTAAATACATCTTAATAAGTTAGATATATCAGGTTTCTCCTGTTTTTGCATATTTGTCACACTTGTAATATAATAAAAGACAAAGAAGATGAGATTGAACAGTAAATACCGCTTTTAAATGTTTATTGAAAGAAAAAGGAGTTGCCCATCACCAACTGACACTGTGTGAAAAAGTAATTGCCCCCTCAAATTCCTCCATAAGCACACTGATGACACGTGCAGGAAATCACACAAGAGCCTAGACGAACATTTTAAGACCTGCAGGCCTCGCTCACCTCAGAGAAGGTCAACGTTCATGATTCCACCTTTAGTAAGAGATTGAAGACAAAAATAAAGGTCATCACCGGGACTATACCAGAAGATTTGAAAAAAATCCTCTATTATGGTGCAGATAAACAGTAAAAATATAAAAGTAAACACAGTCGTAACCACAATTATATACTATCGATGGCATAGAGCTGCACACTGAGTTACAGCAAAAAAAAAAAAAAAAGAAAAAATGTAGAAAACCTGCTGTGGTTGGCTGAGTGTGCACTGGTCTATGCAGCAGCACTTAGCCAAGCAACCGTATAGCAGTAAGCAAACTCACTAACTTGTCTACTATAACAGAGACAAAGATGATCGGATTAAACACAAACGTAGTTTCTGAACGTTTACTGAAGGAAAAAAAGTTTTGTCCAACATCAACTAGCGCTGTGTGAAAAAGTAACTGCTCTCTCAAATTCCTCCATGAGCGCAGCAACGACACATCCAGAAAATTACATAAGAACCCAGGTGAACATCGAAGGACCTGCAGTCCTTGCTCACCTCTACCACAACTAAACAAGGGGAATATAATGGCTTGTCTTAACATTTGCTTAGAAAACTCCTTGATGACACCCCCAATCCTTCTGGATAACGTTCAGTGAACTGAGTCAAAACTCTGAGCACAGGGTTGTGAGTCTTTAGCGCCAGTCTTAGATGCAAACCTGACACATTCTGCCCATGTGTTATGTGTAAAACTGGTGCACAAGCCTGATGTGGTGGTGGTGTGTTAGTGTGTGTTGCGCTGGTACGAGTGGATAAGGCATAGCAGTGCTGCTGGAGTTTTTAAACACCTCAGTGTCACTGCTGGACTGAGAAACATCCAGCCAGCAGTGTCCTGTGACCATGACTAGAGGATGACCAACAGATGAGCTACCGTCTCTGACTTTATATCTACAAGGTGGATGACAAGGTAGGAGTGTCTAATAGAGACAGTGGGTGGACACAGCATTTAAAAGCTCCAGCAGCACTGCTGTGTCTAGTCCACTCAGACCAGCGCAACACACACTAACACACCACCAACACCACGTTAGTATCACTGTAGCGCTGAGAATGATCCACCACCCAGATAGTACCTGTTCTGTGGGGGTCCATGGGGGTCCTGACCACTGAAGAACAGGGTAAAAGGGGGCTAATAAAGTATCAGAGAAACAGATGGACTACAGTCTGTAACTGTAGAACTACAAAGTGCAGCTATACAGTAAGTGGAGCTGATAAAATGGACAATGAGTGTAGAAACAAGGAGGTGCTCATAATGTCTTCTAAGCTGATTATCCTTCTGGGTCATGGGGGGAGCTGGAGCCTACCCCAGCAGTCACTGGGTTGAAGGCAGGATACACCCTGGACAGGTCACAATAGGATAGGATACAGACTTATGCAAATGTTTGGGCACCTAACATTTTCTCAAAAACAAGTTAAAGCATCCTCTACAGGATACACTTCTGCACATTTTAATGAACAATTGCTGTTTATCTGCTGAATTAAAAAAAAACCCTGCAAAAGTTATGGCACATGTTTTATATATATATATATATATATATATATATATATATATATATATATATATATTCATATTCCCCAATATTTTGAACTCAGGAAACAAATACAATTGTAAAGACAAATAAAGAATTTTAAATTTTGTCCTTTATAGGACCGAAAAAAACATCTTGATAAAAATCAATATAATATTTAACTGTACACTGAATAACTGGAGCACTGTTAGAGATCACTTAGGCACTGCATTAGTGGTATATTAGAGCTTCTAAAGCAATCTCGTGTGTTGCGGGAGGCCATACTTTTATTATCTTCCTTCAGAAGCACACCAAAATCATAAAAAGTAGAAAAAGCTTCTGAGTGTGTTGCAAAAAAGTGTTAGTCCCATCTTCAATCAATCCCAAGAAAACCCCTGGTGATACCATGGCCATCTGTCCATGAAAGCCTGTCCTCTCTCTAGGTGGGCAGGACAGGCCTCCTCTCCCCCACCACTCAGTGTTATGCTAGTCAACTAATTAGCAGAATTAGCAGTTAGCCTTCTCCTTCAAACATGTTAAGCTGTTCAATGATGTTGTGTTAGCGGCAGTTTGCAAAGCAGCAGTGGAGGAAGTTTGTGCTAGCCTTCATTCATCCCCTCAGCTTGTGATGAGGAGACCTAGTATTGACGTAATATTGACTTAATTAGGCAGAACATTGTCTTGTAATGTAATGTAATGTTCCTGTAATGTCTGTGACTCCTTAAGTCAGAAGCTATGCTCCTGTATAATGGCTGTGGTTTTACTGGTGCTCTTATTAAGGTTTAGCGCTGCCTTTGAACCCCTGTCTCAGTGCTGCTGCTGACAGAGTCTTGTTCATATCTATAAATTTGTCTGTGCAGTAGGTTTCTCTCCTTACTCCTCCAAAGGAGAGCTTTGTAGAGCTTCTGCAGGCCGATGCACTGCCAATATACAGAATAACAAGCCAAATTAAAGGGTTCGCTTACTATGTTCATAAATATACGAGACTTTTCAAACAAAATCAAGATGAAAAGCTTTTAAAAATCATTCAATGAGAAGTTACAGGCATTCATAAAATCTGGTAGAGGCATGTCCTCTCGGATAAGATGGCTAGGGTTGTGCCGAAAATACTGGTACAGCAAGGTACTGAAATCGAATGTACACCTGTGCATGAACACAGGTCACTTATACTTAAAAAGGTGCAATTTATAGGAATAATAATAATAATAATAATAAGTTCAATTTATATAGTGACTTTCACAAACCCAAGGATGCTTTACATCATTAAAAAACAGAGGCTACAGAGAGAGAAAAAAGAAGGTTTTTAGCAGGGATTTGAAGGAAGACAGAGAAGAGCAATTATGAAGAGTGGAAGGTAGAGAATTCCAGAGTTTGGGGGCAGCAGCACCGAAAGATCTGCCACCCATAGTAGAAAGTCTAGTTGAGGGAACTGTTAGGAGTCCAGCATTAGAAGATCGGAGAGCACGAGATGGACAGTATAAAGAAATGAGATCATAAAGGAATATCGGAGCCGGACCATGTAAAGCCTTGAAGGTAAGAAGAAGTTTTTATAGGACTTTTATTTTTAACGTTGACAGCCATGATCCTGTTTCTGTCACTATCCTTTCTAGTGTAATAACAGTCCATACAACCAAACACTTGAGATCACATGAAAAAATACGTTTTCATGGCTTGTGTATCATGACACGTACCATGATCCTGTTTTTTTACGTTTGTCTATTTTTGTCTTTGTTGGATCTGATCTTTGCCTGTTTATTGACGACTTTACATGACGTTTGATTTTAAATGTTAATTTCATGTGAAGATGCACTCTAAAGAAAGGATTTCACAGAACACATGAATGAAATATCTTTGTTTTTATTGATTTTTTTCAAGACTAGACTAGACTACTCAACAAAGACTAGCTCAGAAACCATCGCAGTGCCTTCCACAATAAAGGCAGCATAGAGCTTCTTTTATACAGTGATGGGAAACAAGGTAGCTCACATAACACTGCAATTCTACATGCTGATCCACTTTGCCTTGACCAATTTGAACATTTAACTACTCTGGGGGGCAGATAAGTTAAAAGGGGACAAAGCCAAAGTCTCTGAATGCACTGCTGATGATGTGTCTGTAAGGTAGGGTGAAATTATCAAACAAACAGAGCTGAAATCCACCAATGGCTTGGCAGCATGTGCAGGCTCACTGGCTCCCTGATCTAACGCTGAACTTCAGGTGCATGGTAATAAGTGTGGGCCCTTTTTATCCAAAGCTCTTGTCACCCCACAGTGCAGCAGGGTTGAATACCTAAGGCCAGACCTGAATGAACATTTGCTGCTTGCTTTGCCTCCTAATGACTGTTTTTTTTTCTCTCCCCATGTTTTATAATGTAGCTGTCCATGGTGCTGAATTCTAATCTAAAGCGATTCCTGCAACACAGTGCACTATACGTTATTACAATATTGACTTTGGCAGTGTGACATTGGAGAAAAGCTTGACTTTGGCAATATAATGTTGGGGAAGAGCAGTTTATGGTGCTGAATTATAATTCAGGGAAATACCTGCAGAATACTACAACTGACACTTGGAAAACTGATGCATTAAATGCAATGATTTCAATTTGTTCATACTTTTCTACAGAATGTCTTTCAGTTTTATGACTTCTGTGAATAATTTTGTTGATGCAATATATTTCATTTATGTGTAAATGATGCATGCATTGCAGCAAAGTATGTTCAATGTATTCATATTTTTCAGCTTATGTTACTTACTAATGTTACTTATAGTCTTTAAAAAAAAACGTTCCTGATTGATCCATGTTTTAACGTACTGAATGTCTTTGGTTTTACACTGATCCCATTTTATAGTGCTCATTTTCACGCCTTCAAATAGTATGTTTTACTTCTGTAAAGCAGTTTGATTTGATTTTGCATTTCACGTATGAAAAAATGCAGTAAAATTAAGAAACTGGGGGAGATTATTCCTAAATCGTAAAAAAAAAATCTAACTTTCAGAAACTGTTCTACTCTTGTGAAAACGTTTCCTGCTCGAGATGCGAGAAAAGCGGCTACTGCTGAGATAAAGCTTAAAAGTGAGTCTGCGTTTTCAGAAAACATGATCTGACAAGTAGATGTTTTATAAAAGTAAAGGAATTTGGGGAGATTATTCCTAAATCCCAGAAAGTATTGAACATTTTATGTAGCTGTTGTTCTTTAAGCAAACAATATATACTGCCATAAAGGGAGTAGAGGCACATGGCATAGCTGGCTGACTGTGGAGGTTAATCAGTAATATCAAGACAGGAACATGCTTAACATCACTGATTCATCTCTGCCATTGGTCAGTCGATTTTTCCTCTGATCAAGCGAATGTTAGAGCAGCATCTCTCATATCAGCACTTCATAGGCATCGAGCAGAATCAAATAGGGTGTATTTTGGGTCTCAAGGACCCCCAGATGGTTCCCTTTTTTTATCCCTATGCATCGCAAACTGGGTTGGAACAACCTGGGGTTGCCTTTGGACATTGTTCAGAGCCGTATAACTTGGCCTGGCTTTATCCAATTTATCGCAACCTGTACATGTTGGCAGAGCTCATCCTGCCCTTTAAAATGAGCCCTGTCTGACCTTCTAGCCCATGGAGAACCATAGATATAAGTGGCAGAAGAACATAACTCACTGTCCATGTAGCTCTGCCAAGGGACCTGAATTTGTACATTGTTCGTGGTTTATATGACTGACTTTATTCCATTCTCCCTGCTTGGAGAACTACCGTTTTACTTGATACACTCTCAAAATGAAAATAAAACTGGCTGAAAATGTGTGTTCATGAGATCCTGGGTTCAAATTGGTTTTCTCTTATTTAGTGAAGCACACAAAAACCATCTGAGTGCTATTAGCAACCCCCTTTTTCATCAAATTAGGAAAAAAGCATGTTGCAGGTTTGAAATATTTGTGGACATTTTGTCAATAAATAAACAGATCTGCTGCTAGTGCTATTAAGATTTAAACCTGCTGATGTAAAACTTTAATTAGAAAAGAAAGGGAGAAAAACAGCTAATATTCCCATCTACATTGCTTTTGTTACAGTGGAGTAGGGAGCAGGGATTTTGCACTGAGCACTGTTCTTACTGTCCAATAATTGAATGTTTCTGAGGCATCTTTGCTCTTTTACAGTGTCAGAAGAAAAGATACTGTGCAGGCACATTTTTCATTCATCAAGAAACAATGTACATGTACCCTCAGAGATACAACAGTGGAATTAAGGCCCCACTCTGTGGCTTAAATAAGTTTTGTACTTTTTCATAAGCTCAGTTTTTTTAAACAGAATAAAATAAAAGGTCTGGAAACAAGTCTGGGTGTGTAAAGTCAAAGCAACTTAAAACATACATTTGCAAAGGAATATTGTACATTTATGGCCTCTAACTAAAGGTACTAACAACATGTTCTAGTGGGTACTACTGCAGTGACAGTTTAGCACCCTTTTGTTGCATGTAGGTTCAGTAACCATGTGGAAAGCGGTGCAGTTTGTTGCAGTTGAGTTGAGGTGATTTATGATGCATTCAAGTAAACCAGCTAGAACTGTTCACTGGCTGTGTTTACATGCAAAGATTTGTATGTCAATCCTATTGAATACATTTGGATTATAGATTAAGACTGAGGTGTGTTTATGCTCACTCTACTCAACAATCCGATGGAAAATCTCCATTTATATGTGCACTATAAATAATCCGATCCAAAGCAGAGAACCACTTAGTGTAGACGTTACCATGACAACAAGCATCACGTGAGCCCAGTCAGAGTGTGATGAGCAGCAGTGAGCTGTGCTTGTGTTTTTAATTACTTTAAAACTCTACTCAACAGTCTGGAAAATCTTCGTTTACGTGGGCACTCCAAGTAATCAGATCCAAAATGACGTGCATGTGTGGAGAACAGCTTAGTGTAAACGTTACCGTGACAGCGAGCATCACTAGTGCAGTCAGAGTGAGATGAGCAGCAGTGAGCAGTGCTTGTGTGTTGAATTACTTTAAAATGATGTCAGACTCAGGAAAACGTCCTTCACACGTACTTATTAAAGAAGGCCGAGAGGAAGACGTCGTGTTCTGAGATACATAAGCTGGACGCCCGTCCCACCGCCATCTTTTAAAGATCAGAGCAAGTCAAATTTATTGGTTGGCGGTTGTTTACTCGGAAAAAGGTAGAGATATTTGAGGTTGAGCTATTAGTCGGATTGTTAACGGAGTATCAGGCTGCATGTAAACGTGGTCACTGTTAATATTTTCCATATATTAACAATCATGGCCCTAAGTAAAGGCCTTGCTGATGTAACTCAATTTAGGCTACAATTTCTGTTGATTGAAAAACAAGACAAAGCTTCTAAATACCAAATAGAAAAATGATTACGAGCATAATGAACAAATACTTAAGTATTTAAATCACAGAGAAAGAAAAAAGTCACAAAATCCTGATGAAAATCAGAGAAAGATGATTTCATAGGGCCCTACACTCTTTCTGGCACTTTTATTTTGAAAAGTGTACCAGTGTATGTGTGTCTGCACTGTCTGTAATCTCAGCACTGCTATCTACACCACTGCACTGAAGTATTTCCAGCAGCTCACACATCTGAACAGCAGGTGACACACTGACACCGACCCGCTCACTTCACCCATCGATTCACGCGTCCCTCTGTTTTTCACAGCGATTGCAGAAGGACGCGATCTTTCTCTCCCTCTCTTCCCTTTTGTGGTGGGAATCTGCGGAGTTGTGTGTTTTGTTTGAACTGCAGTTGTCTTGGCAACGGTTGCCACGCCAACCACCGCCCCCAGTCTCCCCTCTTGCTTCATGCCTTTGAAGTGGGGTTCCAATGCGGAGCCGTTTCGACCAATCACAGTGAATCTCTTAGCAATACCGACCAGTCACAGAGGTTTAACCGTTTGCAGCCTGCGCGTGAATGTTGGCAACTCCAGTGCGGGGGAGGAGAAGAAGCAGGTGAGAAAGACAGAGAGAACGAGAGAGAGAGGGAGTTGTGCGAAACGAAAGAAACGGATGGATACCAGAGGCTGTTTAAGAGTCATTAAGCCATTATGAATCCCAAGAACAGAAAAGGAGAGAGAGAGCATGAAGATACGAGAGTAGAAAACATTCCTCCGCTACGCTCCTCTCTTCTCTCTTCATTAATTCAGGCTGAAGCTCTTTGAAATAAACGATGGAGCACGGAATTGCATTCAGAATCATCATGAGGAAATTCATATTAGCTGTGTAATGATAATGAATGCCCAGTATGGTACAAAAACGAACCTTATAAATCACAGGGGGACAGCTTATTACCCCAATCACTGTACACCACAGAACCAGTTGGCTAACTAATGACTTAATGCTTTGATAAATTGCAAATTTAGGCAAAACACCTCCTCAGAGCATAAGGCTTCAAACAACACGACTTAAGATCTGCAAATAATGGCATTCATACAGAGCACTGTATGAATAATTAACACCAACCAACAAGTAAACAAGTCACATACAGTGGATGTGCTGGTTCAGTGGATTAATGTGTGTGTGTGTGTGTGTGTGTGTGTGTGTATCTATGTATATAGATGTATAGATATATATAGATGCTGTACAAACAAAGCCTCATATCTCCAGAATGGTAACTTTACAGGAGAAGGAAAAATATACTTTACTTTTAATGTAAGTCTATGGAACCAGACATTTTTTCAACTCATTTTGAGCCATTTCTCTTCTTCTGTTCATCATGAAATTTACATAAAATGAATAATTTTCAAATTATATATATAAACCATGTATCTCCTCTTTGGATGATGGTCCATATATATACACAACATTTTCCAAAATGTACATCAAATATACAAATAATGCCAGTTCCTGTACTGTATATATAATTAATATCAACCAACAAGTCTCATACAGTGTGCTGGATGAATTATCACATGTATATGTATCTTACGTATCTATATGGGTTGTATTAATAACAAACTTAAGCTAAACATCTCCTGAGAGTGGCAGATTTCATAACAGCATGGCTTCAAATCTACAGATGATGCCATTTCTGCACTGTATAAATCATTTATATTGACGAACGAGTGATGTCTCATACGGTGTGCTGGAGGAATGATCACATGTATACGTAGCCTATGTATCTATATGGATTTCATAAATAACAAATTTAAGCTCAACATCTCTTGTGAGTGCCAGACTTTGGGACAGCATGATTTCAAATCTACAGACGATAACACTTATAAAATAATGAATTAATCAATAATTAATACCAACCAACAAGTAAACAAGTCACATAAACAGCTCTGGTTTACCGTATTGCAGCGTATGCATGTGTCGTATGTATCTCCAGACCTCAAATCTAAAGATAATGGCATTTGTGTAGTGGATATGTAATTAGAGTATATATACCTGGTTTAGTGTATTCACTGTACATGAATATGTATCATATGAATCTATACAGCTTTGGTTAATTCCAAGTTTAAGCAAAATATCTCCTGGAAGCAGATAAAGGTAAATATGCACTTTATAAATATTTCATATCAGCCAACAACAAATACTGTGTGTGTGTGCTGGTTCAGTGTATCACTGCACATACATACAATATCTACTGTATCTATATGGCTTTGATTATTTGCAAATTTAAACAAAACATCTCCTGAAACATCAGACTTTAATCAGAACCACATAAAATCTACACATAAAGGCATTCACTCCACACTGTACAAATAATTAAGGTCAACAAGCAAGCGAGCTACGAGCTCATACAGTATGTATGTGAGTATATATCCATATGGACTTAATTAATTAATCATATAAACAAAACATCTCCTGAAAGCATAAGACCTCGAACAGCACGCCAAAACTACAGATAATAGCCTTTATGCACTGTGTAAATAATTCTGTATTTGCATGTGTATATTATGCATCTATATGGCTTGGATTAATTCCACATTTAAGCAAAACATCTCATGAAAGCATAAGACTTTCCACAGCACGACTTCAACGCTACAGAAAATGGCACTCGCAAACCATATAAATAATTGATGTCAACAAGAAAGTGAGCCACAAGCTCCTACCATGTGTATGCGCCTGGTTAATTTTATCACCAGCCCCAGCGCTTTTCAAATCAACGCCTCATTCATTTGAAAACATCAGCTGTTCCTCACACTGTGGAAACATTTCATGATGACTGAATCGATAGATTGCTTGAAATGACTTGTGGCATTAAGGTGCATGAAGGTTATGAATAAGAAAGATATCGTTTTAGAGATGTGTATCTTACATATCGCTGTCATTGGAAGGAAAACTTTGCACCTCCAAAATTGTAACTTTACAGGTGAAGGGAAAAACCTTTACTTTTAATGTAAGTCAAAGGAACCAGAATGTTTTCCAAGTCATTTTGAGTCATTTCTTTTGGTCCATTCTTCCTGAGATTTACACACAGGCCTTTTCAAATAATGTCATAAACTGAAAAAAAAACGACAAAAATGGAGATACAAGGTTTCTTCCAACAGCAGCAAAATGTATTTGGCTGTGATAAACTGCAAATTTCACAGTTAATTTCAAAAATTCCAGAAAGTGTAAGACTTCAATCACCACAACTAAGAATCTATAGATAACTGCATTCACATACTGAGTAAATAATGTCAACCAAAATGTGTTACAGTGCCTGGTAATCTATGAATCTTTTCCATCTACACTCTCAAAATTAAGCTGCCAAAAACGGTTCTCTGGAGCAATGCCGCTTTTGGTTCCCTGAAGGGAATGGTTCTTTAAAAATGTAAGCACAAATCTGAAACTGCTTAATTCAAGCCAGAACTCTTTTTGACGCCTTTATTTTTAAGTATGTATATATTACTTTGATAAACTGCAACAGCATAAGACTCGAATTGTGCTACTTGTAATCTACAGATTATGGTTTTTGTCCAGTGCACTTATAAATAATTACTGTGAATCACATGAACACATATCTCATACAGTGTATGTATGGCTGGTCACTATACAGAAATAACTGCTGTCAGAGGTTTTTTGGTTTTTGACGTAATTTGAAAATGCCTGTTGTTCTTTACATTGTGTGTAAATTTCATGAAGAATGGACTAAAAGAAACGGCCCAAAATGACTTGAAAAAATGTCTGGTTCCATTGACTTACATTAAAAGTAAAGAAGGTTTTTCCCTTCTCCTGTAAAGTCACCATTTTGGGGATACAAGGTTTTGTTCCGACAAGGGCGAAATGTATGTCTGTTGTCAAGCTATCCCTCATGCTAAGTGTATGTTTGCTAATGAAGCAGAGCCAATTCTGCTTCAAATAAACAGTGTCATACAGCTGCTGTCGGACCAAAACCTCTTATCTCCATTTTCAGTTTCTCACATACAAAAAACCTACTGTCCTTTATATTGTGTGTACATTGCAAGATGAATGGACCAAAAGAAACGGCTCAAAATTACTTGGAAAAATGTCTGGTTCCATTGACTTACAGTACTGTGTGAAAGTTTTAGGCATCTAAGGCATTTTTAAACACTTTACCTCAGCAGTGAGTTTATTACAATATACATTAGAATAAAGTCGTATTCATAATTGAAATAAACATCAAAACAATAAAAAGTAACAAGAATTTCTTGGGTCCATATTTTTCCTTGACACCTTCACAGCCGCCACATAGACTCGTTAATATCATCAGTTACATCATGAGCTCAATTTACTGAGCACTGATTGGTCAAACCAGGAGCTGCTTTTTAACTACATATAATACTGGGCTTCCTCGAGGAGAGGCTTGGAAATGGTTAAACAAACATGCTAACATCCAGAAAATCACTGTTTATTATGTATATGATTATATATATTATATAATCATTATTAATTAATATTCTATAAAATTAGTTTATTCAAATATTAAAACTTTTCTCAGCAAATAAACACAAACTACACAAATAAATAGATTTTGAAAATGTGTCTTGGGTGCCTAAGACTTTCGCACAGTACTATACATTAAAAGTAAAGTGTGTTTTTTTTTGTCCTTAACATTTGTGTGTGTGTGTGTGTGTGTGTGGGTGGGTGTGTGTGTGTGTCTGTGTGTCTATATGGCTTCGATAAACTGCAAATTTGAGCAAAACGTCTCCAGAATGCAAAATAATCCGAACAGCACGACTGCAGATAACTGTATCGATAATTTATGTCAATCAACAAGTAAACAAGCCTCATACAGTCTGCACATGCCAGGCTTAATATATCATCACACACATAAAAGTGTGATTGTTGTACCAAATAAGCCCATGCTAATGAAGCACAGCCAAGAGCAGCAGACTACTGTCACTCCTCACTTTAAACCTGCCTTACATGTACTGACACAGACATGAAGTGGAGGGGGGGTAGAACCTAACATACATTTTAAACAGGTTTAAGTAGAGCATGCTCTTGGTCATCTCGTATTTCCATAGCAACGCTGTCTGGGAAATTTCACAGCAATCAGACAGATGTTTCTCCAGGTTCACCCTAAAGACCGTTTGCACACCATGTAAGTAACTTTTTTATTTTATATATTTTTCAGTTACTCTGTGTTATTCCCATTTTATTTTACTCTCTCTCTCTCTCTCTCTCTCTCTCTGTGACTGTAATATAGCACCATTTTGAAGCATGTAAACAAGCCAGCCTAAAGTGCAGCCTTAGTTCTAACAAGCTGTTGCAACTTAGACCCCCAAAGTAAGCAATGAGAGATCTCCATGTCCTCCCATATATATTCAAAACAGTCTGGAAATTTTATTTGCGTAAATTTGTCAATGTTTGACACAATCTCATATTGATTTGAATGCATATGTAGTAGATATTTAGGCTGGAAAGCTCATCTGCTTCAATCAACAAAGAATTACACTAAATTAAGTGTGGCACTAACCTTTTAGCCTCTTTATTAACAATTAACCCTGCATGTGGGGTAAACTGATTTTCTCGATTATCTCTCTCTCTTGGTGACTGTAATATAGCACCATTTTGAAGCATGTAAACAAGCCAGGCTAAAGTGCAGAATTCTCTCAGTGGGGTTCGGTTTAACACGCTGTTACAATTAAGACCCCCAAAATAATCAGAGATCTCCATATCCTCCCATACATCACTGCTGTTGGAACAAAACCTTGCAACTCCATTTTTGCCGTTTTTCAGTTTTTGACAAAATTTGAAAGTGTCTGTTAACCTCTTCATTGTGTGTCAATTTTGTGAGGAATGGACTAAAAGAAACAGCCCAAAACAACTTGGAAAAACGTCTGGTTCCATTGACTTCCATCAAAAATAAAGCAGGTTTTTTCCTTCTCCTGTAAAGTTACCATTTTGGAGATATGAGGTTTTGTTCTGACAACAGCGATATTTTCAACACAATCTGGAAATTTTATTTGTTTAAATTTTGTACATTTTTGACAATCTTTTTCCGCTAATCATATATTTTATGCATTTAGCTTGCAGAGCTAACCTGATTCAATCAACATAGACCCTCAGTTTGTTTGTTAACAATTAACCCGGCCTATGGGGTAAATTATAACATCCGCACCACTTTTGTGACACTTTTGGGTGAAATGTTCAGGTGTAGGTGCTGGAAATAAAGTTTACAGTTTCATGTGTCGCAGAGATGTGCAGGCCGCTTGTATAACAATGCACCTTGCATCAAATATGTTTAATATTCTTTGGCAAATAGGTTGTGTTCTGCTGTCTTTTATCACGTAAATGGATTTGATGAATTGCAAATTTAACCTAACAGGATAAGAGTGAGTTTCGAGCAGCACATAGTGCGCTGTATACATAATTAATATGAACCAACAAGCGAGAACATATCTTGGTTGAGTATAACACTGCACACATACTCATGCTAAGTCAATGCATGCTAATGAAGGATAGTCAAATTGTACTCTTCACTCACTTTGCTGTCATGGTAGATGAGCTCGAGCTCGTAGTCTGGGAGGATGTCTGTCCGCTTGTTGACCAAGTCCAGGGCCATTTGGGCGGAAGGAAGACACGCTTGACCGCCGGGCCACCCGCCACTCATGGGGAACAAGGCGCCGATGTAGAGTTTCTTCTTCCCTAGAGCCGGGCAGGGGCAGGACAGTAGCAAAGTCAGTACAAATGCGTGAGTGGCCACCGAGCGCCGAGAGCCAAATTGATGCTGGCAGTGTCCGGCCATGGCTGGAAATGAGCTTCAGTGAATCAAACAAGCGGTCACTGATGAGTCCACGTCGAAAATAATTTAATTTGGAATAATGTTACTCAAAGATTTGGTCTCAAATGTCTCAAAACACCAGGTTTCCCCAAGGAGGAGTCTCGAGTGGAAGCTGCACTGCTGACCAGACTAGCCTTTCAACTTTGCACCCTACAAATTCAAACTTAATGCACATTTGTAGCCTAGTGGACGTGTTTGTTTATCAACAGCTAACATATTTAAAACTTAATGCAGCATTATAAGCCACACTGAATGAGAGGAGCATCAAAATGACATAATTGATTTACGCACAGAGGAACGAGAGACCGGAGGATAATAAGGTCAATTAACACAGGCACAGGCCACAAAGTCAGTTAATTGAATTTTGGCAGCTAATGTCAGTGTCTGAATAGAGATCGACAGGGCAGCCACAGAGCATTCTTTAAACCTCAGACCTTAAAAGGGTCATTATTTACCAAAAGTGCTGAAAGATACTTATAAGTGTCTTTGCGTATCATTAATGACACCCAAATCTTTTAATAAAGTAAAGGAAGTGCACAGAGAGAAGCGCCCCAGAGTACAACTGTCACTAATAAACAAAAACAAAGACGTCAAAGTGGCACTAGTCACCTTAACTCAACCTGGGTTTTCAGTATAAGACTAACGCATCCGCTTTACGTCAAAAACGCATAGCTACATACTCACGGCTCTCCTGAACCATCACTGCCAACGGGGTCATTTAAATCACATTAACGTCACATTTTGTGTGCGATCACCGCAGTGCGTTACCATCCACTCGAGCTAACCCTCCTTCTGGTGTCTCATTGTATAAAGAGATTTGAGGAAAAAAAACACTTGAAATGACAAAGTGTATCAGAAGCCAGGCTGGAGGCAGATGAAGCTGGTAGATGCGTCTAATCCACGCAGCCTCCAGCTAAAGATGAACACAAAAGGAGCGGAGAGGAAAATGTTAAAGAGGACGGCTCGCAGCAAGTGCATCCGTGGGCTGCAGCAGCGAGACTGAGAGAGAAACACAGTGTGCCAGGTTTAGAGGGAGAGAAGGAGGGAGTGAGAGAGAGAGCAAGGAGAGAGGGAGGGAGTGAGAGAGAGAGAGAGAGCAAGGAGAGAGGGAGGGAGTGAGAGAGAGAGAGCAGGGAGAGAGGGAGGGAGTGAGAGAGAGAGAGAGAGAGAGCAAGGAGAGAGGGAGGGAGTGAGAGAGAGAGAGAGCAGGGAGAGAGAGAGGGAGTGAGAGAGAGAGAGAGCAAGGAGAGAGGGAGGGAGTGAGAGAGAGAGAGAGAGCAGGGAGAGAGGGAGGGAGTGAGAGAGAGAGAGCAAGGAGAGAGGGAGGGAGTGAGAGAGAGAGCAGGGAGAGAGGGAGGGAGTGAGAGAGAGAGAGAGCAGGGAGAGAGGGAGGGAGTAAGAGAGAGAGAGAGCAAAGAGAGAGGGAGGGAGTGAGAGAGAGAGAGCAGGGAGAGAGGGAGGGAGTGAGAGAGAGAGCAAGGAGAGAGGGAGGGAGTGAGAGAGAGAGAGAGCAGAGAGAGAGGGAGGGAGTGAGAGAGAGCGAGCAAGAAGAGAGGGAGGGAGTGAGAGAGAGAGAGCAGGGAGAGAGGGAGGGAGTGAGAGAGAAAGAGAGAGAACGGGAGATGGAGAATGAGAGAGAGAGATAGCATGAATAAGGGGAAGGAAAGAGAGAGAGAGGTAGAGAGAGGGAGGGCGTGAATGAGGGAGAGAGAGAAAGAGAGAGAGAGCAGGGAGAGACAGCAGGGAGAAAGAGAGGGAAAGATAGAACGGGAGAGGGAGGGTAAAAGAGGAAATAATGAGTGAGGGAAGGAAAGAGAGAGAGAGAGAGACCAGGAATGAAAAGGGATAAACGAAGAAGAGAGAGAGACAGAGAAGGAGAGAGAGAAGAGGAAGAAAGGGAGGGAGAGAGAGAACGGGAGAGGGAGGGTGAGAGAGAGAGGAGAGAGAGAATGAGTGAGGGAAGGAAAGAGAGAGAGAGCAAGAGAGAGAGAGGTAGAGAGAGAGGGAGGGAGTGAGAGAGAGACCGGGAATGAAAAGGGATAAATGAAGGAGAGGGTGAGAGAGAGAGGAGAGAGAGAATGAGTGAGGGAAGGAAAGAGAGAGAGAGCAAGAGAGAGAGGGAGAGAGGTAGAGAGAGAGCAAGAGAAAGAGAGAGAGCAGGGAGAGAGCAGGAAAAAAGAGGGAGAGGGAGAGGGAGAGAGAGAGAGAGAGAGAGAGGGAGAGAGAGAGGGAGACCGAGAATGAAAAGGGATAAATGAAGGAGAGAGTGAGAATGAATGTCAGAGGAGAGAGAGAGAGAGAGAGAGAGAGAGAGGGAGAGAGGGAGAGAGAGGTGAGAGAATGAATGAGTGAGGGAAGGAAAGGGGAGAAAATAAAGGAGAGAGTGAGAGAATGTTAGAGGAGGTAGAGAGGGAAGAGATGGAAGAGGAAGAGAGAGAATGGTAGAAAGAAGGTGTGAGAGAGAAAATGAGTGAGAGAAGGAAAGAGGTGGAAGAGAGAAGGAATGAAAAGAAAACAAGGAGAGAGAATGGTGAAAGAGAAAGAATAAAAGGAAGAGAGAGAACAAGATGAAGCAGGGGAAGAGAGAATGAGAAGTACAGGATGGAGGGAGACAGAGAGAGAGAGAGAGAGAGAGAGAGAGAGAGAGAGAGAGAGAGAGAGAGAGAGAGAGAGAGAGAGAGAGAGAGAGAGAGATGCGGGGAGATGAAGGGGAGGGATCGAGCTCTATCCCCTCTCCGTTTCACAAACCACTTTGAATTTGCAATCCTTTAACACAGCCTCTCTCATTTATCTCCCCCTCCCTCTTTTCCTCTTTTCTCTGGCAGATACATGCAGCCCTTTTCTGCTCCTGAAGCACGAACCGATCCACGCTTTCAGCTCGCACTGCTCACACCACTTTATGCAGGATTCATGCTAATAATGAACATTTAATTATGAAAGTGGCCTTTGAAAGATGTAGAAGAATCTCTTTCCCTCTCTCGCTCCCTCTCTCTCTATCCATTCAATTCAATTAGATTTAATTCAAAGTGCTTTTTGGCATGGACTTTAATGCTACATTTGAATTTCTAAAGCTTACATTTAAGTGTATTAAAAGAAAATAAAAATAAGAAAACTTTCTCCTCTCCCTTTCTCCATCACTTCTCATATGCACACGAGAGAAAGATGCCTTGACCTCTTTGTTCACTCCAACTGAATATATTATATATATGTTAAATAAGAAAACAGTACATCTCTCTCCCTCCCTCCCTTTCTCTCTCTCCTTTTTCTCTCTCCTTTTTCTCTCTACCTCACTCCCCCTCTCTATAATACCTCTTTCTCTTTGTTAAAGAGGAAAGAACATCTGCGTCTGTGCTTTCTAACTGAATTCGGAACTCAACTTATTCCAACTCAGTTCAGTTCAGTTTAATTTAGTTCACTTCAGTTATTTCAATTCAATTTGATTCAGTTCAGTTCAGTTCAGTTCAGTTCAACTGATTCGGCTCAATTCAATCCAGTCCAATTCAGTTTAGCTCCTGGCCACTTTTCGCTGCCTCACATAAACATAGAGTTAGTTATTTAACAAGGAACCAAGTAAAAACTCAACAGCCAGCTACACTGACCACAATTTGTCCATATTGTAAGCGGGTCCCCCCCAGTCGCACTCAATATCACAGTATGAATTTGGAGATTTGCTGGCATGATTTAATAATGATGAATAAATGAGAATGAACTATAGATGATTTAGAATTATCGATAACTAAGTAGTGTACATTTATTTGGGAAGCGGAGGCTAAATATTAATTAGGGGACTTTTAGCCTAGCAACTCCTATGATTCTCTCCTATTCTTGCTCGCTCCCTCTCTCTCGTTTCTCTCGCTCTCTCTCTCTCTCTCTTGCATATACACACAACATGCTCTCTGCCTTAACTTTTCTCTCAATTAACTCCAGATTAATCAATTCAGTTCAGTTCAATCAGTTGAATTCATTTCAGTCCAGTTAAATCAGTTTGATTCAGTTAGTTCAGTTCAATCAGATCAGTTCAGTTTAGTTCAGTTCAATCAGTTCAATTCATTCAGTTTAGTTCAGTTCAATCAGTTCAGTTCAGTTCAGTTCAGTTCAGTTCAGTTCAGTTCAGTTCAATCAGTTCAATTCAGTTCAGTTCAGTTCAGTTCAGTTCAATCAGATCAGATCAGATCAGTTCAGTTCAGGTCAATCAGTTCAATTCAGTTCAGTTCAATCAGATCAGTTCAGTTCAGTTCAGTTCAGTTCAGTTCAATCAGTTCAGTTCAGTTCAATCAGTTCAGTTCAATCAGATCAGTTCAGTTCAGTTCAGTTCAATCAGTTCAATTCAGTTCAATTCAGTTCAATCAGATCAGTTCAGTTCAGTGCAATCAGATCAGATCAGTTCAATCAGTTCAGTTCAGTTCAGTTCAATCAGATCAGTTCAGTTCAGTTCAATCGGTTCAGTTCAGTTCAGTTCAGTTCAATCATATCAGTTCAGTTCAGTTCAATCATATCAGTTCAGTTCAATCAGTTCAGTTCATTTCAATCAGTTCAGATCAGTTCAATCAGTTCAGTTCAGTTCAGTTCAATCAGATCAGTTCAGTTCAATCAAATCAGTTCAGTTCAATCAGTTCAGTTCAGTTCAATCAGTTCAGTTCAGTTCAGTTCAGTTCAGTTCAGTTCAATCATATCAGTTCAGTTCAATCAGTTCAGTTCATTTCAATCAGTTCAGATCAGTTCAATCAGTTCAGTTCAGTTCAGTTCAATCAGATCAGTTCAGTTCAATCAGATCAGTTCAGTTCAATCAGGTCAGTTCAGTTCAATCAGTTCAGTTCATTTAATTCAATTGAATTCAAATCAATTCATTTCACATTATAATTCAATTCAGGTATGAAGTAACATGACAGATAAAACAACATTTCTATTCCTGAAGCTTTCCTTACAAAATTTGACAATAACAAAGGAATATCTTTCCCCCACCCCTTCACTCTTTTTTTTCTTCTTTCTTCTCTCCATTCTCTTCCCATCTCCTCTGCTTTTTCCTCTCCTAACCCTCACTCTTTCCTCCATCTCCGTCTGCCAATCAGTGTCTGTCTTTAATCTAGCAGGATCATTAAGCAGGTCGGCGCGGAGCGCTGGTGGAGGCTAAAGCTAAACTCCGATATGAATCACATTCTGTTTTTCTCTCGCTCTCCCACACACTCCCACACACACACACACACACACACACACAAACATACACACACACACACACACTCCATTGCCACAATCTCCCTCCTTCTCCACTCACACAGCACACACACTAATCCCCGTGCATTGTGAACATACGCAGCACACTGAAGATATTCCTGCTAATCCAGCTCAAAGATGTACACCCATAGCAAAGAAAAATAAAGAAGAGATCTCCTTAATATCTCTGCAGTTTCTCCTATACTGTTAGAAATAAAGGTTCTATCCAGGTACATTTTTCGTTCATTAAGGTATAAACAATGTAAATATACCTCAAAAGTACAGCCGTGGTTTTAAGTTCCAGCTGTGAACCTTAAGTACGTTTTTCCCTGGTAAAAAGTACACATCTGTACTTTTTCATAGCCAAGCGTTTTAAAACAGAACAATAAAATAAAAGCCTGCAGACGAGACGGTGTGTGGAGCCAGTACAGCTTAGATAATATAATTTCAATGGATTATGGTTCAGTTATGTTCCCTGACTAAAGGAACTGAGAGGTACCCTTGAGGGTCCCACCCCAGTGACAAGGGGGGAACCGACCCAGGGACAGTTTAGTACCATTTTCTCTGAGAGCGTAGACAACAGTGAGAGCAGACGGAAAGACAAAGGCCCAATCCCATTTCACCCCTTGCCCCTAACACTTAGCCCTTAGCCCTCCATGCGCGTTCATGTCTAGGGTAAGGATGTCCCAGTTTTTGATGAGATAGAGGGGTAGGGCGTAGTGTTTGCCCTATATAGCCCTCCAAAGAGAGATTTTTTAGAGGCACACTCCAAACGGAGTGTTATGAGAAAAAAAAGAAAACATGGCAAGATGACTGTGCGAGAAACCCACAAACCTAAGTATTTTCTCCGTTAATAAATACAATAACCACTGTATCATCTCAGTTTAATGTCGTTTATTGTATTATTTTTGTTTTCTTCATAACAAGCACAAAAATTTGCTAAAAGCATGCTAATGCCTCGGTAGCTAGCTTTCCCGTTCCACCTTAAATAGGCTGGCAGCTCTGACGCCTAAAGCGCCAGAATGTAACTGCTGCACCATTTAAGGTGGAACGGGAAAATTTGAGCAAGAAGCTGGCGAATAGCTGATTTCAGCTTCGTATCACCAAAGAATTAGGAGTGGGTGATGATAAATATTTGTCTTATAGCCCCTCTCTGAAGGCGTATGATGTCCTAAATGTAACTAAAGTCCAGCAGTGAGGAGCTGAACTTTACCCTTCTCTTCTATCATTGAAGCCGGGCCGGGTCATCTACAGAGCAGCGCTAGTGGCCTGTTAATGAAGTAACGTTTCTTTTGTTGTTGTTGTTGTTTGTTAATTTAAGGGCTGTCCCATTTCGTAGGGCAAGACTTCAACCACTACCCCTTGTAACTCAGTTCCAAGAGGTTAGGGTGACACTCGAAACCAAGGGGTAACGGTAAAAAGAAGAAATGGGACTGGGCCAAAGTCTCTCTGACATTGTAACAGTAGAAGAACCCTTTTGTTTGCCATACAGAACCCTAAAAATGTTCCAAAGCTGTCCTACATGCACTTTTTAACCAAATGCCACCAGATCCTCCGACCTACACTCTAAAAAGATGGGTTGCTTAGTAAAGACAATGGGCCTCATTCACCAACCGCTCCTAAGAGGAAATTCCTTCTAAAAACCCACTTATGTTCTTAGGTAAGAACAGAATGTAGACAAACTCAAGAGCACAAAGGTGAGAACAATTCTGCGCTTTAACAGCATGTCATGAATCTGAATCTGACCTTTTTCCTAGGGCCTTTCTCACGAACACATTTAAGAACAAACTTGGGGAGATATTGGTGAACGAGGCCCATAAGTCTATGCAGAACCATGAACACTGAAAGAACCATTTGCATGCTTAAATGTTTCTTCAGATTGTGAAATGGTTCCTTAGATCAGTGGAGAATGGGTTGCATATGGTTCTGCATAGAACCTTTTTAAAAGGGGTTCTATATAGTACCAAAAAAGGGCTCTGCTATAGTTACAGTGTCAAACTTGTAACAAAAAAAGGAACCCTTTTGGTGCTACACAGAACCATTTTCATAAAGATTCTATATGGAACTATCCACAGCACGTTCTCCATCAGTCTGAAGAACCATTTTATCATGCAAAGAAGCATTTATGCATGTAAATGGTGGAACCACTGTCTTGACTAAAGAACCCTTGAAGAGCCATCCATTTTAAGAGTGCATGGGGTCAAGATATGAACATTGATACACGCTCGCTAACACTGCTGCACACTAAACTGACATTAAAGCACTGGCAACCACACCAAAATACCCCACACAAACCAGCAGGCTTCATTAAATACACTAATTTGCCTACTTTGACCCCTCCCCTCCTCTGCCCCCCCAAATATATATAATATATATATATATATATATTTATTATTTTTCTACAATTCATGTTTATTTTTACGATTAGTTTTTAGTGTTTTTTTTTAAATAGTGTCTATTTAAATTCACACTTTTCCTGTTTACCGTCTGTTTAATGTTATTGCTACACCACGGGGTCAGAGCGTAACACAATTTCAATGCGCTGTATGTCCTGTACATTGGCAATAAAGCTGACTTGACTTGACTAAATGCACGAATTAGGATTTTGGGGTAGTTTTAGGCTGCAGTTTGAGTAGCTGGGGTTAGTATGTAACAGCGTTTAAACATAATAGGAGACTTGCTTTCATGTAATGCGGCAGAACTTGCACGTACACACTTAAAAAGAACCTTGTTCAAGGGTTATTTAGAAAAGAAAGTGGTTCTCCACAAAAATATGAATGCTCTAAGAATGCTTTGCAGGATTAAAGGGTTTTTTTGGTTGGGCACATCTTTGTTTACTACCAGGTGCGTCATCAGCATCTTTCAGATACTCCACTCATTTTTCCCCAGAGAAAAACAGGTCTGACCCGGAGCTCCTAATATGGACACAACACCATCTGCACAACTTCCGAGCTTTATTTCTCCACATAAATTTTGGGAGAACCACCATAAAGTCTCCTGAGCAACATTGGAGCAGAAACATTCCCCGCTGAGCAGAGCTCGGATCGGCGTATGTGCGCGTGGGTCTTAAGTGCGTCTTCAATAATATATCTGCACAGAGCTGAGCTGACACCGATCCCTCTCTCCTCATACCTCTCTTTACTCTTTTCTGCTCTCACTTTTTCTTCCTTTGCATTTCGGTTCATTTCAGCACATTTGAGAGAGAGAGAGGGAGAGGGAGAGGGAGAGGGAGAGAGAGGGAGAGAGAGAGAGGGAGAGGGAGAGGGAGAGGGAGAGAGAGAGAGGGAGAGGGAGAGGGAGAGAGAGAGGGGGGGAGAGATAGGAAGAAAGAAAAAAAGTGAGAGAAAGAGAGAGACAAACAGAGGGGAGGAAAGAGAGAGAGAGAAAGAAAAGGCTAGAGAGAGAGAGAGAGGGTGAGAAAGAGTCTTAAGACGCTTCTTCACTCCTTAATCCTGTGCATCTCACTCCATCTACCTCTTTATTTTCCGCTCTCTCTGTGTTTACGCTCCTCTCTCCATCATAAACACGTGTCAGTCTGCTTCAGCTACAAAACAGCCTCTCCAGCTGCAACCACAATCACCTGAGCTCCAACCGCCGAAGCCCATTGGACTCAGTGACGTCAAAGACATGTGGATTAGACGCATTTTCACAGTGGGACTAAACGGAGAAAGCTCGCTTGCGAAGAAACAGAAAGCAGCAAAACCCACCTCAACACATTTCTGTGATTCTTTGATTTTCAAGAAAATGACTGTTATTTTTTAATCCTTAAATCTCCAAACGTTCTACATTTTTTTGGTATGTTTATTCTGCTGAGTTCCACTTCATGACATTTGTGTGGTTTTAAGTACCAAAAACAGATTTAAACAGGCTATTACTGTTACTGTGCCTTTAAGACTGATATATATGTAAATGAGTTCTATTCTGACTGGCTGCCTTGTCTCATTCAATAAGCAGTCCTTATAGCTTCAACATGAATGACTGGAGCTAACCTGCTGTGTGCTGAATGGGTGGATATACTGAATATATTATGTGTTGGTTTATGTGACATCACAAAAACAAAAAATGCAAAACAGGCTGTTTCTCTTAGTTTCCATATATGGACTGTATGGACTGTGGAATGAACTGTGCTTCTACATGATATGCATTTAAGCTTTGTCATACCTCTCATATCTCTTACAAACTGACCAACAGGCAACAAACAGGCAACAAAGACTAACATCTGAATTCATAGTTTGCATCCAAAAAGTTAAATAAATTATTAATGGATTCAAATGATGCCAAATGCATTAGTTGATCTACAAACTGCCATTCACTTATCTAACAAAGACTGATCTACAAACTGTCCTGGTAGTATAAAACCAAAGCCGGTTTATGAGGAATCTGGCCCCTTCCTATTTCCCCCATTACATCAAAAACATAACTGCATAACAGCAGAGGGCGCCCACGAGCGAGTCCTCAATGAATGGGTGTAAATTCTAGCCACTAAACAGCTAAGAACTAAATGTGAAATTAGTTTCTAATCACTTGCCCAGAACTTTCATTTAATTTTAGAAAGTAGAAGGACACATTTCACTAAAAAAGCAAAGAAAATTTGACTGTATGTTTCCTTTTTTCTGCAGTAAACGGGTTTTGGGCAGCAAGACGATAACATTACTGTTACTGATTGCTGGTTGGTTGGCGAGCAGAGCAGCTCATTGGCTGTTGGGGCTCACTGACTTTAAACTCCTATAACTCGAGTTTAAAAGTGCTTAAAAATACAACATTGGTGTTAAAATGTTTTATGCTATTCGGTGTTCAGGAAATGGATGTATTCTTTCACAATAAAATCGTTTAAGCATTCATGAACTGGGACATTCTCCAATTGGAGTGGGAAACCATGTCACAGGGCTTAAAAAGGTGCTTAAAAAAAGCCAGTATGCAAATTTTCACACTCGATCTAAGATTAAATAATACTGAAACAATATTTTTCTCTTATGATTTCTCTGATTTTGCAGCTCGTCACAAAACCCATTTTCAACATCTGAAAAGCCTTTTTTAATATAAAACAATATTTTAAAACAGATTCATGTGGACCTTTTATATCATTACAGTTACACCAGATTTAAAAATATGTATTCAATTTAAAAAATTTATTTGTCACAGCGTTTTTGGTCACTGGTGTTATCAGGACTCTTATGTTCCATTTTAACACGGTATTTTCAGCTCTTATTAAACTGCTTCTTTGGGACGAGGCTCATCAGAGAGGAAGTGTCTTAAGGTATGAGAATTCAAGTCACTCGCTCACTATATTTAATTACTTTAATCATAATTTTGTTTATCAGGCAGAACATAATGTCTATGCGTCATGGATGTTATGTGCTTTAATAGCTGGGTAATTAAAATATTGTCAAAATAATGCCTTATATCATTTTTATTACTAATTGTAAACAGTTGCGCAAGGTCACCCAACCACCAATCAGTCAGCCAATTTACAAAATCCTCAGTTTTTACCACTCAGTCGGATGACATGACGTCATGGGTTGCTACGGCAACAAGGGTATATTTAAGGATTAAAAATCGATTCCATTTCTCACCCTTCAGGGCTACTTGTGTTTGTTAGTGTCAGAGCATACAGCAACCGGGCGGTTATAAACATGATTCAGTACAGGCTGTGGTAACTATGACCAATGAAGGAAGAGCAATCACACTGAGGGCTGTATACTGTGTGGGCCTTAATAGCTTTACTGGACGCCTTATATTTCTACTTTTGCCCAATAAACACAATAAAAGCTATTTTAAAGCCATGACTCATGGTTAGCTACATTAACTTAATAATACTTCTACCATTAGCCTACATTAGAGCACCAACTTGGCTGAGACATAGCAAGCAAATTAAACTGTCATTTTTGTTCTATTTCTTGCAGGTAATTGTCCTGTGCAGCAACTATTACCATTGGAATGGCATGGTTTTGCCAGCAGGAGGGTGGCTCCATTATTCTTCACTTTAATACAGACCAGTCTCATACTGCACTCTTTGCCCTGGTCGTACTGTCTAAGAGATGAGCAGTTACACTCTCCCACTGCTGCTTTTTGCTTGTGGTCATCCACAACTCAACTGAGGAAATGAATGTTCTTATCATACCCATAACTGTCTCCATAAGCAGTGTTTAAGAAGCTGCCTCCATTCCAATGAAGCACATAAAAGCTACTTGAGCGCTAATAGCTTCCCCTTGTGGAGAACCTAAATCCTGCTAAACTGAACCGAGTTCTCTCAAATGGATTTCAAGGGAACTTCTTGTGCTAATTTTCAATGTTCATGAGTTCATAATATTGTTATTGTGGTCTAACAAAATAGATTTACATGTTTCATTCTTTCAAAAACACATGACTTTTCACTCTCGCTCTATTAGAGCTCCTGTGTCTTTAAGCCCCGCCTCCCAGTGAGCGCAGTGTGCTCTAATTGGTCAGCTCGCCCACTGTTCTGGTGGTACTGCTGTATAAGTGTGAGTCTGATACTGAAAGTGATGTCAGCGTCTTCTCCACATGGCTTAGCTGCAGTCCATGTGTGAGGGCGTGGCATTATGAAGTGTCACTACCATGACACACATTTTCTCCAACTGAGTGACCTTTTTATGTTTTAATGAAAAACATTATGACTTTATGCATATTAAACGGGGTTTGCTAGTCATGTCTCAGTTCTGCTCAAAATTAGCTAAAAATGGTCACTACCAAATAGTCACGACATTAGGTAAAGTTTCGGTAGCAAAATGACTGTTTTGTTAGTGACAAAATGGAATGTTCAATCATTTATTTTAATAAAATAAACATAGTGTGTTTCTATGCACTTAATAATCTGATAACTGCAGAAAATCAGAAATCAACGTGTTTATGGGGAAACTCCAGGTCTATATGAGTCAGGCAGTAATCAGACTTCTGCTTTGAGCATATATCATCTAGAAGATAAATAGTATGTAAATCCATGATTTTGTCAAGCATGTATTTGGTTCCAGCATCACTTTGAAAGTTTGAAGTTCACATGCACTGAGAAATCTGATTACTGAGCTAAAATCCAGCTCTTTTTATTGGATTTCTTAATCAGATTTCAAGACCGTACCTCAATCTAAAAAATCAGATTGTGCTATTTACATAACCATTTGAATAATCAGACAACTGCAGAAAAACCAGTATGATCAGATAAACACAAACCCAAAAGCAAAAAGATATTCATCTAAAGTCCAAGTCAATTAAAACTCCAGACTTTGACTCTGACTTTGAACCAGTTCGTTAAAATGATGCAGATATTTCAACATGTTTTTTTTTTCTTCAACACGGCTACTTTTGCTCATGGTAAATGGGGCGGCGCTTCAGCGCCCATAATGAGTCCCCCTAGTAATTATATATTTTTTTCACTGGAGCCAATAGGATCCTATCTACACCACTGAACAGAGCTAATGGCAGAATGTTCTGATCACACCAAACATCACAAGTAGAAAAAGCTCCCTCTGAGATCAGTTTCTCATATTTCACTCGTGTATTTTCAACATGGATGTGTAATATTGTATTAAAGAGACCCAGCTACGCTCTTTTCTGGCTTTATACGGCAAAATAGCAGGAACAGCACATGCTAACTCTGAAAGCAAGGTGACCGCACACTAATGATACCGTACTTAGTCCTGAACAATGAGGCTCATGAGACACAACATACTGCTGTGAGTGAGCTCTCTGGAGAACTCCCTAGATCCTTGCTCCATAAATTCTGCCCACATTTTGGTGCAAAGCTGATTAGCCATTCTGGACCCCTCTTTAAACAACAGGATAATTTCGTAAGAGGAGGAGAGCACTTTAGGTGAAGTGCTCTGCTGAAAAGGAAAAGCTGGAGAAGCTTCAGTCCATCTGTCTCTCTTCACCCTCCCCACTCTCTCTACTTAAGTATATACATTCATGGCCACTACAGTAGAAACCCTGTAGCTCCACCTTTCTGGTGTACAGTATGAGGCTTTAGCCCATCTATCCATCTGTTAATGCACAATTTATGCACCAGTCCTTCATCAGTGGTCAGTTTCTGACCACAGAGCCGCCACTCTTGGCTGGATATTTTTGGGTGATGGTCCACTCTCAACCTCACTGGGTTTACACTGACGTGGGTTAGCAATGTTAGTAGTGTTGTTACTGGAGTTGAAAATCATTCATCAATTCTTTTTAGGACGTAAGTAGCTAAAATGTAACACATTCCACTTCTTTATTTTGATTTTCTGAATGTGTTTACTAAAAAAAGTTTAATATTATACAGCAACAGTTTCAGTTGTTCTTCTTAAATGACATCTTTTGTTAATTTTTGTTAATTTAGGCCTTCCGCCCGATGACCGCTGGGAGAGGCTCCAGCACCCCCCGCAACCCTGAGGGAGAAGCAGCTTAGAAAATGTGTGTGTGTGTGTGTGGGTTAATTTAGGATTGTTCATTTGTTAAAATATCGTCTACAGAGACTAAATATGACAATATTCTGCAAATTTTTGTGTAAAATTCCTATTTTGCAGCATACTGGACAATAAATGGATATAAAATTTTCCATAACTTTTGCAACACATTTTATGTGTGTGTGTGTTTTTTTTTTTACAGCACCTTAAACTCAGCAAATTAGCAGTAATTGTGGTAAATGTGGTAAAATGTGCAGAAGTATGTTCTCTGTAGAGGATGTTTTCACTTATTTACAAATCAAACACAAAACCTGACTCAAACCTTTGCCTTCAACTGTACGTTGTTTAATTTGAAGTCAAACAGTTCAAGCTGTGATGGAAATAGAATATCTTATGTTGGCTTGTGACACTCCTCCGTCCGTTCACTCCTTACTGTTTAAAACGTCATTGATTTCAACTAAGTGGTTTCAGAGTCCGCATATATTTACACAACACTCAACCGCAGATGTAACCGAGGTTAAAAGGACACTCTGATAAAATAAAAATTTGAACCATTGCTTTATGTGTTGTAAACATGCCAGCTCAGCTCCTACAGTTTCCAGTTTAAAGACTAGAATATCTCCCTCTTTATGGCGTATATTGAAGGTTGATTTGCTGAATTTAACAACCGTGGCCTGTGTAAAAGGTCATTAAATTACTACAAATACCATATTAAAGTTTGTTCCCGGTACAGCAGGGGTGTCAACCTATTTGCTTGAATTAGACGCCTGTCATCCTTTCTCTGCTGCAAGTTCATTAATACTTGGGCTCATTTTCTGAGCTGCTGAGCAAAAGTTTGTTGTTTATGTTTATAACTGCAGCTGAAATGCAGCTCGTATGTTTGGTGATATGACTGGTGTGGAATTGTGTAGAACCTCTGTCCCATAGATTGTTGTTGGGGTAGGAGAGTCATACATTACATTGCAGTGCATGCTGGGTACTGTAGTGCAGCACATTGTAAAACAGGCTAATATTAATAGAAAATGAAAACAGTTTGGCGGGCGGGATGGGATTGTGTTATGGGCCTGATCGGGCCTAAGGGCCCTGTGTTTGGCACATGGGCTGTAGAGGATGTGTTAACTTATTTTCTCTTAGAAAATCAACAAGTAATTTTACCAGATGTGGTTAAATTTTTGTAACACGTTAAATGCAATGCCCCCTTAAATGCCCAGCCCATTTGTCCTGCCCTGCATGCAGAACAGAAATCAGCCACTAGTGCGTAGCTCCTGCTCAGAGGCTATGTAGTTTGTTTACTGTAGCAGTGACTACAGACCTGGAGCTCAGTCCCAAATCTGTCACTCTGTCTATCCTGCTCATTAGCCAGCCTGGCCTGTGATGATTAATTCAGGCCATCACTTAATAAGACTGACTCATTTTAAAACTGTTGATTTAATTTGATGCTAACAATGTTATCATTTTTCCTTTGTCTTTTGCCTCTTTTTCTCTCTTCGTCTTTCAGTTTGAAGCACACGTGTCACTTCTTCAGCTTTTTTGGAAAGGGATCGCGTCACGCTAGGCTGCGTATCATCGACATTAGTATGGATATCCACACATGCTTTTTGAGGGAGGATGTCAAGGTTGACGGCAGCGGGGGAAATATGAGGCGAAGCCGGCTCTCGAGAGAAATCCAGCAGCTGTCATGCTGGGCCCTGTGAGCCCAAAGCACGTGGAGGTCAGCAGCTTTGCAGAAGCTGGGTACACTGATGCCCCCCCAAGCTACACTCAAAAATGAACCGCAGGGGGCTGTTTGACTTACAAACTGAAAACACGTCAACATAAAGCAAAATGAGGTAACTGAGTCCACATACACTGACTCTACTCCATTTGACTGAATAGAAACGTGTTGCATAATTAAACTAAGCTCAAATGACCATTTATTGCACATATTACTCCTTTTAGACGCGGCGAAAATATCAGATGCACTCCAGCACTGGCGTAATGGAACCAACTCAATCAGTGTCCCTGAATCTGAGCCTGTTGCTCAATTTAAAGTCTTTAGTAGGAGTTCTTAGGCCTCAGGGTCTGGTCTGTGGTGTATTCTGGTTTGAGCACATCATATATTTCCATATATTCCCTGATTCAATGCAGTTCAATCTGGCTTAATGCATATAATACTTAAGTGCATACCTTAAATAATGAACCTGCATGAAATTAAAAAAGCCTTTATCACAACATGCACACACAAAAATGCACTAACCAAGCATTTCATTATGACCATCTCCTTGTTTCTACGCTCATTGTCCATTTGATCAGCTCCACTTACTGTATAGGAGCACTTTGTAGTTCTACAGTTACAGACTGTAGTCCATCTGTTTCTCTGATACTTTGTTAGCTCCATTTCAGTGGTCAGAACCCCCACAGGACCACCACAGAGCAGGTACTATTTTGGTGGTGGATTGTTCTCAACACTGCAGTGACACTGATGTGGTGGTGTGTTAGCGTGTGTTGCGCTGGTGTGAGTGGATCAGACACAGCAGTGCTGCTGGAGTGGTAAGTAGAACTGATAAAACAGACAACGAGTGTAGGACCATGTAATAATAAAGGTTTTCAGGATTTCCGGACTGCACCTAAAAATAATTATAATAATAAAACGTTGTGAACTTTGTAACAATTAAACGTAGCTTATTTTAAAGTGGAATTTTTTTGTTTTCAAAATCTGCAGTCGCCGCATTGTGAACGCCGTATTTCCATTAAACAGAGCTGAAAACCTCTGGCCATTTTAAGGGAGCATCGCTCAAACATGCAGGTTGATGTGCAAAGAGGGACAGTGTAGCTGTAGGCCAATTCTGAGCCCCACTGCAGCCTAATACTCATTTTACATTTCAAAATAATCATCTAATATAATAACTTTTTTTTTTAAACCAAGTGTAATATATATCTCACTCAGAGTGCCTACCAGTGTTACCATGTGACACAATCATTTACCGCACAACACATCAACAATCTGATTGGTCGGCGCTCGGTTCATTAGCATAAAGTTTGTCCTGAACGAATGACTGAACAGACTGATAATGTGTCAGCTACATTTATACATTGTGGTCTGTTGCCTCATTATAGAACATCATTATGACATGTTCTGTTTAATGCAAACTGCAAAAAATCAACTGGAAAAAGGCAAATTATTTTTCAGGACGTCATCTTCCACGACACATTTAATATTTAAAATTTCAGGATCCTCACCTCAAAACACCTTCCTGCATCACAACTAATGAAAACTAATGTAAATAATGAAAATAAACACCGATTTAACTTCTAAAACCACCATCATCCGACTGAATTCAGTGAGATTCAGAAGCTCGCAGAACAAGCGAAGACCAATAACTCAGCTACCAAACTGTGAAGAACGCGAGCGGGTTCCTCATCTATCATGTACACAGGAAAAAGCAAAGGAGTGTGAAAACGAACCATTAAAAATTGTTTGCCACACATTGCCGTGCCAGAAAGGCAAAATGTTGTTCTTCATCAAGAAAAAAAGATTTGTCAAGACCCACGTTAGCTGCACAGTCATGTACCCACGACACTTTGATCTGCACTGAGATACTTTAACTTGCTGCTAGAACTTGTGTTTGAAAATAGTTCAAGTGTGAGTCTGCAGTAGGCCTGCTGCCTTAGAGCCGGGCAATATGATAATACGTCTTATTATCAAGATAAAGTACATCAAAACATGGCCCAACATGCTTTTCTGAGCGTAGTGTGGATATCGTGGATATCATCCGTGCTTAAAATCACTTCCCAACTGCATGTTTGATTAAAAAGAGATCAGAATTTGTCCTGTTTAATAGGATTTTATACAGAACAGTCTATGAAATGCAGAATACAATGACTGTATTCATAAGTTTTGATGGTAATTTTATAATGTGGTTCTACTTTGTCTCTTCTGACTTGCCACATCAGAAAACATAAAGATCGTGGCATCATGTACTTGAAAAAAATTCCTGAAGTTCCATGATTTACATTCTGCCATATCGGCCACCTTCTGTAACCTACGAACAGCTCCATCTGCTTGCACTGAAGTCTCTGTAGTTACTAAATAATACGCCTGTGTATGAAATAAACCTGGATTTTTAAGGGGTTAATGATTTAATGATTTAAGGAATATACACTCTAAGGTACAACACATTCTGTCTCTATCCAGACACAGTAATGTGTTCAGTTGGAGACGACACACTTTGAGTCACTTTTAACACAAAATGTATTAAATCAGAAAATAATCCGACACAAAAAGTGTTCAAACAAAAGTAAGTGTGTTGTTATTTAATGCATCACTTTTTAGATTGTATCATTTGGCCATGAAGCTGTACGACTGCACCTGCGTCACACGAGGTTGTTGCAATGTTAGGGTTGTTCAAGCCTTTCAGGAGGTGGCTGGTTCGATCCCTGAGCCAACAGTATGTGACTGAAGTGCCCTTAAGCAAGGCACCTAACCCCCAACTGCTCCCCGGGCGCTGCGGATAGGGCTGCCCACCGCTCTGGTCAAGTGTACTCACTGCCCCCTAGTGTGTGTGCATTCACTAGTGTGTATGTGGTGTTCCACTGCACGGATGGGTTAAATGAGGAGAGGAAATTTCCCCACTGTGGGACTAATAAGGGTCACGTCTTATTCTGACATCTTATTCTGCTTTTCATACACTGCCCTGCACTAAATCCTATTAAACAGGACAAATTATGATCTCTTTTTAATCAAAGATGCAGTTGAGACGTAGTTTTAAGTGCTGATGATATCCACACTATGCTCAGAAAAGCATGACATATTTTAATGTACCCCATCATGATATAAGCTAAGCAACGTCATAATGCCCAGCTCTAAGGCCTCTACTGCAGTCTCACACTTGAACTGTTTTCAGACGAAAGCTCTACCAGCAAGATATAACGCTTTAAACCATGTTTGGTGTCTTTGCCTGTGTGGATAAGTATCTCACCATCGGCCCATCATTGCTAATACACAACTGCCAATCGGTATCGACCTCACAGAACACAGATTGGCTCATCTTACTGGCCACCCAAAGTTTCTCTTAGTGTCTTACTCATTTTGTGTTAGATAAAAATGTTGGGGTGCTGATAATCATGTATTTAGCCCCATTGCATTAAAGGGCAAAACTTTGAGAGACTGAGAGAGTCAGACACGTCAATCTAGACACAAACACAATCCAAATGAATGAACCTCTCCATCTATCCAGCCTGAATCTTCAAGAACAAATGAAAACGTGATGTTGGTACTAAACACAGCACCTGATCACACTCCGTAAACGCCACTATATTCCTCCCGATTCGGGAATAAAGCTGCTCCTTACCACAGTGGGCTTCTCTCTGTGCGAGGCAGCAGCTCCATTTAACAGGCATTACCACGTCTCTTGAGGAGGGAGGAGCAGAATTAAGATGAAGCCTTAATTACAGGACTGGGCTGTGCTCAGGCTTCAGGCTGTGTCTTGCTGAAGTGACAGGGCTGTATTTCTCTTCGACGTCTGACCACAGACTTCTCTGAGCTCTTAATGTGCTTTAATGTGTGTTTGTCTGGGAAACGAGGTCGTTACGGGTTGATGTGGGGTAACAGGTCATGAAAAGCAAAAGCAGGGCAGCGCAATCCCCAAAAATGTGAATGGAGCCTCGTGAAGAGCTCATTATAGCCCATTATACTGCGCTGTGGCATATTTAAAGATAATTAAAGCCCAGATGAAAGAGCTCATTTTCTACATTTTGCTGCATTTTATTTATTCCCTGTTATTCGTTTACAGTCAGTTGCAAAAGTTTTGTATCACTTTGTTCATTTTTTAAGTAAAATTGAAAATCTTCTTCAGACGACACTTCTTCACAATTTAGTGCACAATCACTCCTCAATTTAACATACATACTAACAAAAAACAATATTTTGCCTGTGCAAATGTTCATATTGGGTTACATGTTATTTATAAATAGAAATCTTAAAAATAAGTAGAAATTAAACAAAAATTTGTAGAAAATGCCATATTTAAGGATGTATTACCTCATTTTCACTTAGAAAACCAACAAACATAAATTGAACAGGGTGTTCAAACGGTATAATATTTGTGTGCATTTATGCATGAAAAATAATACACTTTACAAGACCATTTCCAACCTCTCTTTATCCTTTAAATCAGGGGTTGGCAACATACAGCTCTTTAACTGCCCTGTTGCGGCTCCACAGCAGAATTATTAAGTATTATAATTATTATTATTATTAGGTCATAATAAAATAATCCTCATTTACAGTTAATTCACAGTTTAACAATAAATGCTGTCTTAAATGCTGGAGTTAACGTAGAACTGCTGATTCACCCTTTAACCCTGAAGGTTGGTGCACAGACTGCTGGTCACCATAGCAACACAGAAAACAGTCTTGCCTAGCTAGTAGCTAACGAAAGATTTAAGATGAACATGGATCATGTGGAGGCGAATGGACTTATTTGCGTTCATAATCACTCCTGCTGGTTTCTTGATACGTTTAATATTCAATGAGAAACTGTCAAACACTAAAAAGTCGCAAAGCTGAAGTCGCTTCTAGTTCGTCAACTTCTTGGTTGAATTCTCTCATTCCACCTTAAATGGTGCTGCTGTTGCATTCTGGCACATCAGGTACCATTTAAGGTGGAATGAGAAAATTCTAATAAGAAGTTGGCGAATCAGAAGCAACTTTTGCTTCATAAAAAGTCAAAAGCTGAGAGACATTTTACAAGAAAGTGTTCTACTTTTGTGGAAAAGAGCTCAGAAGAATGATAGTTACAGTGAAAAAAAAACTGCTGTTATTTGTAGAATGATGTCATCAGAACTAACAGGTGAAAAATCAAATCAAATCAAATCAAATCAAATCAAATCATGTCTATTGTTACATCACATTTACACAAGTGGAATGTGAGTGAAAATCTTAGGAGCGTAGCCGCCTTATAGAATTTAAATGCAAAAAAATATACAGTACTGTGCAAAAGTCTTAGGCACCCAAGACACATTTTGAAAATCTATTTGTTTGTGTAGTTTGTGTTTATTTGCTGAGAAAAGTGTTAATATTTGAATAAACCAAATTTACAGAATATTAATTAATAATGATTTTATATATATATATATATATATATATATATATATATATATATATATACACACACACACATACACAACATCCAGAAAATCACTATTTATTATATATATATATATATATATATATATATATATTGGATGTTGGTCCAGTATTATATGTAGTTAAAAAGCAGCTCCTGGTTTGACCAATCAGTGCTCAGTAAATTGTGCTCATGATGTAATTAATGATATTAATGAGTCTCTGTGGCGGCTGTGAAGGTGTCAAGGAAAAATATGGACCGAAGAAATTCTTGTTACTTTTTATTGTTTTGATGTTTATTTGAATTATGAATATGACTTTATTCTAATGTATGTTGTAATAAAAATTTCAAAATTTGCATAGATGCCTTAAACTTTCGCACAGTACTGACTGTAACTTACTCTGAATATGCACATTAACACAATATACACTAGCACTGCACTGTTCCCATGTACAGTCGTACAGTAATAAGTTATGAAGTAAAACTATGAAATGTGCTGCTGTACACATTCCATATGTGCAGATAGTCTGAGGTAGATAATAAATGAGATGCAGGTACTCAGGGATAGAACACTGATATAGAAATCTTCCAGATTACACAGGATATGGATAGAAGATGAACAAGATGTCAGTTTATATGTGCAAGTACAGATTTGCTAGATTGAAGGTGCAGAGGATCAGGGTGAGATTAGATGTGGATGAGGTGGTGATCGTCCATGGAGATGATGACTCAGAGGAGCAGTGGCAGGCCTATAGACCGATACACCAGCGCTACTGGCTGTTCAGCAGCCTGATGGCCCGGGGGGAAGAAACTGTCCCGGAACCGGCTGGTTCTGGACTTTATACTTCTGTACCTCCTCCTCCTCGGCAGCTGTGAGAACAGACAGTGGCTTGGGTGGGTGGAGTCCTTTAGAAACCTCCTGGTCTTCCTGAGGCAGCTGCTGGTGTATAAATCCAAAAAGTTTGGTAGCTGGACCCCAGGGATGTGCTGGGTTGTCTGCACCACCCTCTGCAGAGCTTTCCGCTCAATGGCAGTACAGTTTCCATACCATGTGGTGATGGAGCCTGTAAGAACGCTCTCCACAGTAAATGTGTAGAATGTGTAGATGCAGGGGTTCATACCAAACCTCTTCAGCCATCTGAGGTGGAGGAGGTGCTGTTGTGCCTTTTTTACCACCCGTGTGGTGTGTTCGCTCCATGTCAGTTCCTCTGAGATGTGAAAACCGAGGAACTTGAAGCTGCACGTGTTTATCCCTTTACTGTTATGACAGTAAATCAATGGCAATTGACAATAATCTCATATCTTCACTATTATTATGTTCCTGTAAAAGGCCAACAACACTCAAACAGTGGATGTGTGGAATGGCTTTCAAATCACAATATCTTGCAGCATGGGAGTAATTTTCAGGGTTGCACGCAAGCGGGAGTGGGCGAAGCACACATTAAGAAAAATCCCACAAATTAATGACTAGCCTAAATAAAGTAAAACGATCAGTAAATCATATATATAAACAACATAAATGGATAACCGCGAAGCAGTAAAAGTCTGACGGCAACAGCTGCCCAGCAAAACACCAAAACTAACCATTCTGCACTTTGTGTTTACTGGGAATAAATGCTGCCTGGTGAAGTTACTTCACAGTGAGCCTCATGACCATGACCGTTGTGTTATTTCAGCAGAGGATGATGTATTTGTGAATAGACTGTGACAGATCTTGGATGTCAGTTCACGCTGTTACACCAGATACAAATGGATATAACTCTTCATATCTCAACTGTATGGAGATGTTTGCTATATTTTAAACCTTTTACACTGTAGACCAAACTCTTATTTCAAAATCATCCCAAACTGGGTCCTGAGGAAAGCTCGAGTATGAAAATACCCTAAATGCGCTCATGGTAGTGACATCACAACCATGACTAATCTAAAAAGTTTTTTTTTTTTTTTGCAGTTTGGTTTCCATACCCTGACTGTATGGACGTGTATGGTACACTTGACACCTTTTACAGTGTTTACATAAGATCAAACTCTTATTTCAAAAATCAAGGGTTAACACAATAAAGTCCCTTTTAAAAACCCATCATCCAAAATGCATTTGAGAGAACGACAGCACCGCGCTACAGGTCTATTTCATTTTTTTTTTCAACCTGCCAGATAAGTCAAAAATCCTCCACCGTAATGAGCACTTCCTCACCCTCCACAGGCAGGAGGAAGTGAGGGACCTGACAGCTGACTGCTGGCTAATGATCATACAGCAGAGACGAGTGGAAAAATGTGCGTGGGGTGCCAGGTCGCAGCAAAGCGCTGCGATTGGCCGTGCGGGTTGCCAGGTCACAGCTGGCCAGCGCAATTGGTGTCTGACGCTGCCAGGTACGCAGCATGGATCCATGCTGACCCATAGGCCACCCACGATGCCATAACCTCCTCATCTCGTACTGCGGCATAAAGAAGACAAACGAGTTGTCTAGCGGTATTTTTCGCTCGAGGCAGGCATAAATAAAAGGACCGCACCTCAAGTTTGTATTTGGGAGGAAGAAAATGGAAAAAAAACAAGAAGGCAGGCACACAAATAAAGCAGTTGTCTGATTTGATGCCCTCCTCCTACCCACTCCTCCACAAAGCTGCTGTGGCAAGATTCCTGCAGAGAACTGCACACTTCTCCTCTCATCACCATAGTAATCCTTTTATTTGCTCGGCGTGGAGTGCATTCTCCAGACAGATTTGCTCAATTTGACACCAAATTTCATTTGTTGTTGAATTCCTGGCTTCGAAATTGCATCAGTGCCTGTTTTTCCCCCAGCCACCCCCCCCAAAAGGTAATTGACAGAATGCATAACTCAATGCGTTTGAGAGAGAGAGAGGGGGGCGGGAAGGCCTGTGAGGGGTGTTAAAGCACGCCTATGTTTGTTGTGTTGAAAAGGCAGTAGCAGAGCGATTGAGGCAGTAGCAGAGCGATTGAGGCAGTAGCAGAGTGATGCGTGTTGTTCTACGAGGTTGATCTGCGGACGGGCGGCCGGAGTGTCCTCGCCGCTCTGCTGAATTGGAGTGTGAAATGTGAGCAGGCGCAGCTTAATAACGCACCTGCTGGTTGAAGCGTCTGTTCCTCTAAATCCTCCACCATCCCACCGACGGTTAACCCGCTTGGCTCAGGCACTCTACCCTTATCCCGCTGTTTAACTCTTTCCCCCAGTATGGCGCAATTCTTCTCAGTGCAATTCAATGCAAATAAATCCAGTTCTATTCAGTTCCGTTCAATTTAATTGACATATCTCAGGGGTCAGCAAATGTTAAGAAAAGCCATTTTGTCCTTTTAACAAAGATATCAGTCTGCCTTGAGAGCTACATTTTATGTCCATTTAATGAAGTAAAATTTTACCATCTTTGCTATGAATACGTCTCAGTGTGTGCTAATGTGCTAATATGGGCTAAAAATATAATATCAGTGAAAACACAGATTTTCTGTGCTCTGCTTTAAGCTTTCGCTCAGCTATAGCTTTTCTTGCATCTCTGACAGGAAACTTGCTCAAAAGTAGAACAGTTTCCTGTAAATTGTCTCTCAGTGTTCAACTTTTTACGAGGCTGAAGTCGCTTCTGATTCTCCAGCATCTTGTTCAAATTTTCCTGCTCCACTTTAAATGGTGAAATAAGAGATTTTGAACATGAAACGGGCATGAAAGAGACTGAGTGTTTGAGTTTCTTGCTGCAGATGAAAAGTATCAGGAACCAGCTGGAGTGCTTATAAATTAAAAAAAGTCCAATCATCTCCAAATTATGGATGCTGGAATCTTTCTCTTTGCTATTTGTTACCTACTAGCTAGGCGATACTGTTGTCTGCATTGCTATGGTGACCAGCAGTCTGCGCACCAATCTTCAGGGTTAAAGGGTGAATCAGCAGTTCTACATTAACTCCAATGTTTAAGGCCATTTATTGTTAAACTGTGTTGAATGATCAGCAGAGCTTTAATTTACTGCAGAGGAGGATTATTTGGTAACACTTTCTATGAATGTCACCTTTGTAAGCATCTATAAACACATCCATAACATGGTACAATGCATTCATAAGGCATCATAAACATGGATATAAATATTTATAAAAAAATGCATTACATGTTAATGCCATGATTATTATGCATTATGAATTATTAACATAATACATTATAAGTACTGTTCATAACAGATTATAAGAGCTTATAAGTTGTATTTCTTCACTCTAAGTAAAGTGAAGCGTACTGTACTAAAGCCTCCTCCAGTGTTTAGAGTAAGGCTTCAAGTTGAAGTATGTACTGAAGAACTTACTGAAACACTAAAGCATTCACAATAAAGCTCATTACATTATATATTGTAGCAGTAATTCTAGGCTGGACAGCCTGTTCGGCGCCTCTGAATATTCAGCACTGAAGCCCCAAAGAGCCCTAACAGCACCAGCAGTGAGAAATAAAATACTGGAAATCTCAGGAGAAAAAATAAACTTTGTATTTGTCTTTACGCTCTCCAAGCTGTGACTGACCTCTTTGGCTCTGACAGTATAACATGTTATTAACACTATTCATAATGCATTATATTAACAAGTCATAACGTATAATAAACATGGCTATAAAGCGTAATTCAGTGTAATTAATCTTTTATAAATATTTATAACCATGTTTATATTGCTGTATGAATGCATTATAACATGTTATAAATGTGTTTATAGATGCTTACAAGCATGACTTTCATAGAAAGTATTACAGACTATTTTATTTCTACCTAAAAATCTAATTCTACTGTGGAGCCACAACAGGCCAGTGAAAGAGCCACATAGGGCTCCAGAGCTGCATGTTGCCCACCTGTGACCTAACCACTGGGGCATTTTCAAATTACATTCATTCAAATTACTAGTTTGTTACCAGGTGCTGGGGTGGTCTTAGGCGTGAGATGTGCTCTTCAGAAGAGCTTCTGGTTGTGTGTCAGTGCGCACAGACTGTCTGATGTAAACTACATGCTAAAATCACCACATCTTCCATAATCTCACCTCTCACAGAGAATGTAAACTGCCTCTGGCCTGCGCACCGTTCAATAAGGAACAAATGACTGTTTATCAAGCTGAATGCGAGTAGTAAGCAGCTGCATCTCTGCTCACTAATAAGCCTTTCAGAGCGAGATACAGCCCTAATCACTGAACCAGAAAACATTCATTATATCCCATTTCACAACCCTATTACTGCAGTGTGTTTGCAAGCAAAGCTACCAAGCAAGAGAGATATCCTTCTGCGTTTGCTTTTTTTTCTAAGTGTGTTTTTGTTGTCCACATCATGCTGAACGGTCTGTGATTGGATGTTTTGCACGTCAGTCAAACGGCTCTCCCCTATGGGGGCTCTCTAAACCTACCAGGTCTATATTTCAGCGGAGACGCAGCATGCAGTAGAACCGATACACTAATGCAGTAATCTGGGCTTTCTGTTTTGCTGAAAAACGGATTTCTCTTCTCTCCTCCTACCTCTTCACGCAGTCCTCGACTAGCCGCCTGCTGCCCACAGCACTGACTTGTGACTTGACCACAAATGTGTTCTTTCACAGCAGCTGTTGTTAGGTTGGACAAGCGTTACAAAACACCGGAAAAATCCCATTCATCCTAATGAGAAACTGTTGTGATCTTTGTTTAAAGTCACTAGATAACATTGCATTTCCAGTTTGCTACAGAGAACACTGTTGCTGTAGCTAATCTGAAACTGGGCGAGTATTAAACCACAACAGTGAATCATGCTAATGTTAATATAATACAAATGCGTATACACATGCTTGTTCCATTGTAAGTGTGCTGGCGCAATATGCCTGCTGCTTCACATCAGTTTTTTTGTTTGTTTTGTATCGTATGCTTTTATTTTTCCCTACTGGCTGAAGATTTTGCCATCATTCCACAGATATAGCAGCTGGGAGTGATTTTCCAACCATGGCTTAGATGCTTTTTGGGCTGGCCATTTAGGTAAGGCTCCATTACAGCTATGATGCTGCCTGTACCGGCCGACTGAGTGACACTGTATTGTGGCTACGTGTATGCCTAAGCAATGCTATGTCGCAGCTACGTGGCTGCCCTCACCAGCCACTTGAGCGAAGCTGCACTGTAGCTATGAGGCTGCCTGAACTGGTGGTGTTCGCTGCAGGAAAATGCTACCCCTTCATAGTTAAGGACATTTTCGGCCTTCCAGGCCTCCTGGGATGGTTGCCTGTGTGACGCACTGTAGTTGTGGTACTTTCTCCTACAGCTAAGGACTCTTTTCAGGCTAGCTAAGCGACTCTATACTGTGGTCATTATAACCCCCTACTGCTCCCCTGACCCCCATCCCCTCGCTAACTGTTGTAACTGTAGAGCTGTGTGTGTGTTGTGTTTTATTTATAGTTGATTATGTATTTTGTTATTTGGGTCGCGGGGACAGCATCCTAAGCAATGAGGCCCAGACCTCCCTTTCCCCAGCCACTTCCACTAGCTCTCCAAGGGGGATTCCGAGGCGCTCCCAGGCCAGCTGGGCGATATAGTCACGCCAGCGTGTCCTGGGTCTTATTACTGTTATTATCATTACAAATAGTTGTGCACAACCGTCTCTCAGTGTGCTAAATGTGATGTGTGAAAATGTTCTTTAAAGCTTGCCAAACCTAGCAACAGTTGCTATGAAAGAATCCTTTTCAGGGCTGAGCATGGATAGGCCAGTCCAATTCAATTCAATTTAATTGAACATATCTTTTTCATGTTTGGGGATACGCACATCATGTAGAAACTACTCCAGAAACTGTTTTCGTATACAGTACTGACCTTCTAAGCAGCTCCTCCATTAGCTGAATAATCAGCTTTTCTAGTTCTCTGCACTGGGATGAATTACTGTATCAGCATGTTTGCATAAAATGTTTAATAACATTTGCCTACTGCACAATATCATATGTTTCATATATGTAGTCTGTAGACCTGCATTTTGCCTGTATTGTTCACTTGTACTGTATGGCAGGTCTGCATTCGTTTATTTCTTTGTCAATAATGCAAATAAAGAACTGCACAACTATAAATTTCGCTGTACAGTGAAACCAGGGCCAGAGTGGGGCTGAGACCGGGAGTTTCATCATGTAGTATGACTACATTTTGGTTTCCGAAAAAGAGGACACAGGCAGGAGAGCAGCATGGGGCAGACTGTAAAAAGCAAATGTCAACATGAAAGCAAGACCAAATCCATTCTAGCCAATTTTGAAATCCCATTAAGGGAACCTGTTCGGGAAAAAAAACCTACATCAACCTACATGATGCAGACCAGACCAGCCCAGCCTCTCTCTGCTAAACTAAGCTAACTTCAAAATTAACTTAGCAGAAAGGCTAGAACCTAGAAAGGCTAGTTAATCCCTACATTCAAAATAGGACAGCTAACAGCTTTTTTCTAAAATCTGAGCATTTTTATCTTCTTCTTTCCCTCATTTACTCTTCTTTCCCTTCTAAAATAAAACAACATAGGCCAGCATGTCTGGTCACTGTTTGCTGTCCAAAAAAATATAAGTGTCTCCAAAATAGTAACTTCACAGGAGTAAGCAAAAGCGTTTTTTATTTTGATGTAAGTTTTTTCTAAAGTTTTTGGATCATTTCTATCGGTGCATATAATTTTGGCATGATATAAAGGACAGGTGCTGTGCTCAAACGATCCAGAAAAATAAAAACTTGCATGTTTAGCCACACCACTACACAGGCAAGTGTCAAACTGTTCAAAGTCATATACACTACAAACATACAACAAAGTTCTGCACTTGGGAGTTTAAGCTCAACGCATCAACTTTTCTTTTCTGCTTTTGAGTTTGTGGAAGTGCCATTCCTCTCCAGGCTGCTGGGGAGCACTATCCGACTTATGACACCAGTGTGGCATAAAGGCAGCAAGAGAGAACCGCTGCTCAGCACAAACTGACACAGCCAGGAAGCAGGCAGGTCACTTTCTTTGGTTTTTTTTTTGATAGCATCAAATATTTACTATTAGTAGCATCAACTATTTTCACCACACCAGAGCTGCTGATGTAATCCCTAAATAACTACAAATGTAGACTTTGTTGTAACATTCCCAGTTTGTCTACGCATTCGTGTCATTATATAAACGGGTTTAATTATGGTAGCCCACAGTTCCCAGTCCAAACTATTAGCTTTTCTCTCAACAACCCACTCCTGCACTGAATGAAACACACTTGACTTTGCATATGATACTGAAGAAGCTGACTTGACGTTATTTGATATTGAATTTTTAGCCAAAAACAAATTACAGATTAGCCAGTGAGTCTTTCTCCTCCCCGTCTATGTTCCTTTTTCTTTCAGTCTTTTCTTCCTCAGACATTTAGAAACCTTCGTGTTTAATTCTTTGAGTGTTTTCACTATACTTTCTGTCTTCTCTACTTCCAACCATGCTGACCAAAGGCTCCTCTAAGTGGACTCAATCCTATCTCTCTCTCCTCATTGTGGTTGGGTATAATAATGTTAATGTGATCTGCTGCACACCCATAAAACATGCTGTAGCTGTGAGTGGAGTTGAACCCGCTCTGCTATTTCTGGCACCGACATCCTTCATGTTTATGGTGCATCTCTTATGATGTTGTTGTCATTGGAGCGCTTATTTCATTGTTCGAGAGCGCGTTTGTTTCCACACTGTCATAGTGCCGAAGAATGAGAGGCGAGGGAATTAGGAGGATTGCTGCGATGGTATTTCCAAGTCTACAAAAAAAATAAAAATAAAAAAGAGGGGGAGAGGGAGAGAACGAGAGAAAGAAGGAGAAGTGACAACATAACAAATCGCATTTGGTTGCATCAGCATCCTCTCCATGGTGGAGCTGCAGTAAATGCATGGAGCGTAAAGTCTATTAGAGAGGGTCAAAAAAAGAAAGAAAGAAAAAAAAAAAAACGCAGCCAGCGAAAGGGTCCATTACGTTTTTTTTTTTCTTTTTTTCGCAGAACCAAGAAGTCCTGGAATTGCAAATACATATAAATGACTTCATAAATGCATGCTGCCACAACAGTGGAATATAATCCATTCATTTACGAGTCTGGGTGAAAGCCAAAAGATCACGGCAGAGTAACTCTGTATTACAACAAAACCCTCGCAGGCAGAGGACAGATAAAGCAAGAGCAAGGGTGGAGAGTGGGAGTGGGAGAAAAAGAAGAGAGAAAAGGAGATAAATAATGAGTTTAAGAGAAATGCTACATTGGCTGGCTGATATGTACAAGAATACCCCAGCTTTAGGGAAAGTGGGTCAGCATATTGGTAATATAGCCCCAGTTATAGCAGCAGTTTACATTTACTTATTCAGCTCATGCTCTAATCCAGTGAATGCAGCATTAGGAGTCTAGCCAAAGACTCTTTTCTGCTGTGTTTACATTATGACAGTAGGCAGATGCAATGAAGATATTCCATATCTTTCAATGCAGTGCCGAGAGAAAATTCCACCAGTGGCAACAGCTGCACACCAAAATAGCCAGATTAACTGGGTTTCCATTAGTGTTGCACTGATACCAATACTGTATCGGTATCGGCGCCAGTACTGGCACTTAAACACAGTATCGTTATCGATGATGGGGATATCGATATCACAAAGCAATTTCGGCTGCATGCATGTGTGCCAGTAGACAGAACTTAACACATCGGCGGTGTGTAAAAACGCTAATGGAAGAATCTGGCAGTTTTTGATGTTAAACACACTAACGAAGCCACTTACCCGAATGGCTGAGTTGCTTCTTTCAGTAATCACTCATCTGTGTGGTCACTTATAATCTGGGTTAATGAGAAGGAACCGCCAGATTTATAGCGTAATGCTTTGGCCTTGATTTAGCCTTTAGCACAGCACCCCGCTAGCCAGGCCTGTTTGTCCACTAGCCCTTCCTGCAATGCGCTTCCATCAGTCAGTTGTATCCCTCAGCAGCGGAGTCTCACTGCCTGTCGCTTCATCCAAGCCAGAAAAAAACGCTGAAAGTCACTAATACTGATGCCATGAACAACAGTGATATTTACTGAACAGCACAATGAACAAGATGTATGAGACAAATGACTTCAGAAATTTGGATGTGAAACAACATTCAGCTCCGTTTTTGAGCCAGAGAAGCTGCTGTGTGCTGATGTGTAAACACCACAGGTGTATCTGTTTACTGTTCAGTACTGTAGCCACTGACTCTACAGAAAGTTGGTGACCTCTGTGCGCTATGTGCCTCTGCATCCGCTGACCCCGTGCTGTCATTTTACATGACCTACCACTTCATGGCTGAGTTGCTGTCATTCCCAATCACTTCCACTGTGTTATAATCCCACTGACAGTCGACTGTGGAATATTTAGTAGTGAGGAAATTTCACGACTGGAGCACAGGTGGTGTCCGATCACGGTACCACGCTGGAATTCACTGAGCTCCTGAGAGCGACCCATTCTCTCACTAATGTCTGTAGAAGCAGTCTGCAGGCCTAGGGGCTTTGTTTTATACACCTGTGGCTGTGAAAGTGATTGGAACACCTGAATTCAATGATTAGGATGGGGGAGTGAATACATTTGGCAATATAGTGTATTTTTGTGACACAGAACACAGATTTTACCAAAATAAAATATTGTAAAAACACAGTTGTATAAATATCAGGAATTATAGGTAAGTCAGAGCTCAGGATAAGGAATCGGTATTGGTATCAGAAAGGAAAAATGTGGTATTGGTGCATCTCTAGCTTTCATTCAAATATTTTAAATATTTAATATTTTTTTTAGCATATTTACAAAAATCAGTGAAAGAAACTCCAAATTCACCCTTAGAACCCAGAGGGGACACCAGCGGCGCCGCTACATGTGTTATTAAAATATTTCAAAAAGTCAATAATTTTTCATAAAGGAATTTAGTATACGAGTTAAACTCTTGAGACTTTGGTAGAAAAGATACATTCAAATACATATCTCTAAAACTTGTGGCTAACTTTCAGCTCATTAAAATCACATACTTTTTTTTTTTAATCAGTGTTCAGTCTGTTCAGTATTTACTTGCACAAGCTATGTGAAACTTGCAGTTCACCGCATCACTGTCATCATGCTGCTTTCAGTAACCAGCAGGAATGACAAAGCAATATATTTACATTTTAAATGCCTAATCCTGCAGAATATCCCACAGCAGACAGCAGAAGAACAACAATGCTTCTAGTGCCCCTACAGACACCTATGAAAAGCATCTATGAAGATCTTTCATACACATTTGCATTAGTCATGTCTACATGCAGCCTAAAAAATCTGTTAATAATCCGATTAATAGCTCAATCCAAATAGACTTTCTAGGTAGTAATCCTGTAAATAATCCATTTAATAGAAGAATTAAAACCAAGTAAATGCCTGTATCTGATTACATTTCCAATCGGAAAGTTTAAGTAAATTCTGATCATATGCATCGCGTCATAGTGAAAGTTTATACTGTTCAACGTGGCGGAGGAGAAACTGGTCTGCAGAGGACACAAAGTTTAGCCTCTGATCTTTAAAAGATGGCAGTGGGATGGGCGTCCAGCTTCTGTGTCTCAGAACATGACATAATTTTAAAGCAATTAAAAACACAAGCACTGCTCACTGCTGCTCATCTCACTCTGACTGTGCTCGCATGATGCTCGTTGTCATGGTAATGTCTACATTACGCTGTACTCTATGCATTTGCGTAATTTTGGATTGTTGAGGAGAGAGTGCACATAAACACATTGGTCTTAATCTATAATTGGAATATATTCAATCAGACTGGCAAAAAACTGTGGAACTTGTTAGAGTCATATAATCAAATAAACTTCCCTGAGAGGAGTTAAGCTAAGCTGAGAGTGAGTGAGCTGGATGAAAGAGAGGGAGACTGAAGGAATGACAGTCCTCTGTGGATTATGATGCTGTGTGGATCACCTCTCTCCCTCCCCTCAGGCCAGCCACTTAACCTGCTGGAGCGGTGTGATGATGGAGGTGGAGCGGGTCAGCGGGACACAAGATGAATCACAGCTCTAATGACAGCAGAAGGAGAGACTCGCGATTGGCAGCCACTGACCGCTCCACTCTACTGCCACAGCGTTCTCCGAAATCATCAGCCTGAGACTGAGGAGGATCGTCTGAAAGTAGAGGTGAGTGGACACAGTGACCTTGAGGGGCCATGCTGGCCTTTCATCAGCATTAATGAAAGCTGCAGTCAGCCAGGTGGGCGTGGCCTGATCACTTGGTTTTCATTCGTCATGCAGATGCGTGTGGTCACTGGTTTGAGAAGGTCGTCTGGTCCATTATGACATGGTAGATATGGTAAAGTAAAACGTCACACACAACACAGTGTATTATTATATATTTATGCTGAACATGACACCACTGCAAGTCGAGTTGCGAGTCTGTCAATGGCAAGACTGAGGCAAGGTGTGACTCAAAGGCTAGAACGAGTTGCGAGTTAGTCAACGGCTATGAGTCAAGTTGTGAGTCACTCAAAGTCAAGACTCAGTTGAGCTATAAGTCAGTAAAAGGCTAGAAGAAGTCGAGTTGTGATTCAGTCAAAGCTAAGACTGAGTTAAGTTGTGAGTCAGACAAAAGCTAAAATGAGTCCAGTTGTGGGTCACTCAAAGACAAGACTCAGTTGAGTTATAAGTCAGTTAAAGGCCAGAACAAGCCGAGTTATGAGTCAGTCAAAGGTAAGACTGAGTCAAGTTGTGAGCCAAACGCTAGAATGAGTTGAGTTGCGTGTCAGTCAAAGGATCGAACAAGTTGAGTTACAAGTCAAGGGCTAGAAAGTCAAGTTATGAGTAGACAGGACAAGTTATAAAGACAGGACTGAGTCGTATTGCTTCAAGTCAAACTGGGAGTCATTTTCATAGTGATTTTGTTTGTAAGACCCCAAAACATCTACAAATCACTGCACACTACAAAAAAGTAGAAACTGCATATTTTACAGATTAATTAAAAATTACAGTTGAGGGTGAGACCCCAATAAAATCAAATGGGCTGAGCCCCTCATATCCACAGGTCCAGCCAATGGCCCTAGCATTATTATATCACCAGTCAGAAATATATCTTACAGCCAGAAATATAAAGATATTCTCAGATACACACTTTCTAGCTCAGGTCTTACTGGGTTAAACAGAATCATGTTTTCATGTTGTTGTTAAATGTTTGTGGCTCCAGAAATCGTTATCAGAGTGCAGGCAGATTGATTTTAGATAGAGTTTAAAAAGTATTTCTAATACTGAGACTTCTAAATGCTTCTATTTGGTGGGCTCAGTGTCCTAATGTATGTATTTTCTCCTTTATAAAATGTTTTTAAGAGACTTTATTACTGTTTTTGAGGGTTTTTCTCTCTGTTCTGAGGGTCCATGTTCTTTACTGTTGCCTGAATCTTGTGAAATTAGAAAACTAAGAGCATCTAATGAACAATTACAGGTCTCAGGTCTCTCAAGCCAAAAAAAAAAAATTCCAAGTTCAGTCATTAAATGAATGACATGTGGTCTCTCAGGCTGCGTTTACACAGCAGGTAAAAGTGGCCCACAGATGTGTGTCTGTGTGGCAGTGTGAACAGCAAAAACTGCATTGATTCTGACATTTTCAATTCCGATGTGAGACGCTTTCATATACGATACTGAAATCCGATACGTATCCGATGTGTGGCAATGCAACAGTCTGAACAGCCAGATCGGAATTCATGTCAGTACAACTTGACATTTGTTATAATTTCGTGCTGCTGAGATTTGACATTTAGGCTGATGTTTCTGCACCAAAAAATTAGAAGAGACTTCGAAGAGGTTTCGAATGAAACGGCCGAATGAGGCCAGAGGAGACCGAGACTGCAGCGTCAAAGAGCTGCTTAAAAATCCAAGGACACGAACCACGCGCCCCTTTAAGGGTGAACTCGAACACACTGTGGGCGATGAGACCAGCTGCTGTCAATCACTGGAACTTCATCATCACCCCTGATATGCTGGTGAAGATGAAACTGAAGCCCCGGGAGCGACTGGCCATCATGAAGCATTGTTCTTTTGCGCAAGCAGGTCGGATTAAGATCTGATCTGTTCAGACTGATGTCGCATACAGATCACTTTTAAAATATAATGTGAACAGCCAAAAAAAAAAAATTGGATTCGGTGAGAAAATCTGACTAGGGCCACTTTTACCTGCAATGCAAATATAGCCTGACTTTTGCACAGTACTGTACAGCTGAAACACTCTGCAGGTTTTTCTGGCTGGAGAAAGAGGCGGATTAATCAGCTCACTTAATGGTGACACCTGAATCGAGTGCCAGACTGAATCACACCGGATGGAGTGAAAGTGTTATCGTTGCCATGACCTCCCTCTGCCTTCAGTTCTCCTGTGTCTTTTTTATGCATGTAATCTTTGCCTTTAGATACAGCGCTGTGCTTTCCAGAACTACTGGCAGCTTTTCTAAAATATGTAATAACTGCCAAATATATTTATAATTGTACATTAGCAAGTGTTCTAAGCATTTGTCAAAGGTACTAATAGTTCTTCAGGGCAGTGGATAGTCTCTATAAAATCCTGCTAATGCTGTACATTTGCAGACTGAGGGGTGTTGCCTTCCCAGTTTGCTAGTCAGTCTTTTTTTTTTTCTTTTATGTATCACTATTGCCAGTAGTAATCACCATCCTGCTGCCTTCTGTGTCTGACTCATCGCTATATGTGACACAGAGTGTAAGCCTGAGATTTTTATCTTTTAAGGAGAAAAATAATCTCTATATATAATAATAAACATATTAGATTATTAGATAGCAGGATTATCATAAGATTTTTATTTGTTGTAAGATTTTATATTGACATGAAAACGTGAGTTTTATTAAAAAACTGAACTCAATTAACAAAATTCAAATTATATAAAACAAAAAACTATTAAAAAAGACAAAAAAAAATGTAAGTATTATTTTTTACAAGGTGAAATTTAGAGGTCAGGGTTTGGGACAGACATCCCCAATAGAAGATATGCCATAATTGATGATTTTGTATACAAAACTTATTACTAGCTCATTTAATGTCTTAGATTTAACTAAATTAAACAAATATCTGTGTCTGAATATTTAATCATTGTCTTATGTCTTATTTGTAGCACAGTTTGAAGTAATGTGGTAGAATGGTCCATATTTATGCACATTTTTTTACAAAGACAATATATCAAATATTGAAACAGAGATTTTATTGTTTTTCCAGAAAAAAATATATGCCCATTTTGAATTTGATGCTGGCAACATGTTTCACAGAAGGTGGGACAGGGGCATGTTTACACTGTGCTGCATCACCTCTTCATTTAATACCACTTTGTAAGTGTTTGGCATCTGAGGAGACCAACTGCTGTAGTAGTTGCTGTAGTGAAATGTTTTCCCAATAAATGTTTTCAGCTGCTCAACAGTTCGGGGTCTCCTTTGTTGTATCTTTAATTTCATAATGTTCACCGGATCACCGGATTAAGAAAGGCCTTCCCTGAAAAAGACGTCATCTGGATGGCAGCATATGTTTCGCAAAAGCCTATATATTTAAGTGATACGTTTTTTTCGTTCAGCTTTAATGGTGCATTCACAGATGTGTCACTTACCCATGCCATTGCACTAATGCACCCCCAGTTACAGATGCTGGTGTTTAACCTGCACGCTCACTGTGTGATAAAAAGCCATGTGGTCTTTAGCCTGGGGGAAGCAATGTCCAGGATTTCCACTACACTTTTCCATGTTACTCCAGTCCATCTTAAATGAGCTTGCACCCAGAGAAGGCAGCAGCATTTCTGGATCCTGTTTATATATGGCTTCTTCTTTGTATAGTAGAGCTTTGTGGATGCAGCGATGAACTGTGTTCACATACAGTGGTTTTCTGAAGTGTTTCTGAACCCATGCATTTTTTAATGCAGTGCAGCCCGAAGGCCCAAAGATCACAGCGATCCAATATTGGTTTTCAGCCTTGTCCCTTGCATACCGAGATTTCTTTGGGTTCTCTGAATCTTTTAATGATATTATGTACCAAGTTCTTTGCAATTTTACGTTGAGAAAAGTTATTCTTGTTGCCCTTGCACTCTTTCACAGATTCGCGAACCCCTACCCTACTTCTAAAAGACTCAGCCTTTCTGGGATGCTCTTTTTGTATCGAGTCATGTTACTGAACTGTAGCACCACAACAGATTTAGCAGTGCTTTAGTGCTCCATCCCTTTTTTGAAATGTGCTGCTGGAACATCCTGTCACCACTTCAGTAATTCAACTTTGCTCATCTAAACACATGGCATAATTAAACGACTTAACCTTGACCATAAATGACACAAATGTGTTGCTAGTTTGGATAAGCCTTACAGAACTACATTCAACCTAATGACAAAAGTTTTCTTATCAAAGTAGACAAATTTACGTGTTATTACATTCAAATTATATTCATTTTGTACGCATGTGTAAGGTCATGCTATTATGATAGACCGGGTGCGGTACTGCAACAGAGCTCATGTTAACATGGTGGCAAATTTGCTGTTATTTCCAACCTGCCTAGTTTCAATCAGCCTCAACAACACAGTCCGTCTCGGTAGCACTGCATTTTCTTACACAGTGACTCTAAATAAACGGAATTTTATCAGCATTTAGTTCCTGTTCAACCTCAAAACTGCAACTGTGAAAGAGCACTTTTGCGGCTGGAGCATGGACAGGTTGATTGATCACCTCAATACATAAATAAATACACAAATAAATAAATAAGTAAGTACATAAATAAATAAATATAGGTTTTGAGTGCCGACAGGGTTGCCGAATTGAGTTGTGGAGACCCTTCGGCCCTGATGTTCCTCCATTCACCAGAGAGTGAATAATTTATTGACAATCTTATGTCAAGATGCTTCAAGGAAAATAAAAGGGTATTCACAGTACATTACTTTATCCTTGTTAAAACACACACACTCTCTCCCATCTCACACACACCACACTCACTTATTTATCGCCCCAGTGAGAACGAGGTAAGGCTTCGGCCCTCTAATACATGCAAAACACAACATACGTACAGTACTGGGCAAAAGTCAGAGACCACCCTTCATTTAATTTCCAGCAAAAACTATAATTCAGTACAACTGATTTATTTTTCAGAGTTCCGAAAAAAGCAGAAAATACATGTTTAACAAAAAAATACACAGAAGCCTTAAAAACGTATTATAACCACATTTTTTAGTATTATGTGTCCACACTTTGCCTTTATTACTGACTTATTACTGCTTTTTATTACCGTTTTTCCACACCTCCACTGTTTGAAGTAGGTTGTATTTTCTGCTTCAGATCATTTTTCTTTTGTCTTATATTTTTCCAGATCTGAAGTAAAAGTGGAGCTTCCCTCTCAAAGATGAAAGCTTTAAGCACTGTTTATCTGGTGGGGACAGTTCTGGTGGCCTACCAGGTTTTGCAGAGTTGTTAGGAGTCCCATTTTTTGTATACTTATTTTCCTTTGATTTTCTCCCAAGTTGATTATCTTACATCTCATTTTCTCAAAAAAACAACTGAACAATATATGACTTGTAATTAATGGGGTCTTCCCCAAATGAAGGGTGGTCTGTGACTTACATACAAATGAAAAACAACAGAAAAAAAGATACAACTAACAATATGTAGCTTTGTGTTTGTTTCATCACTTCTGAATGTTATATAAATGCCAGATGCTATTTTTGTCCAAAGGGAGACCTTTCTGTACACACACACACACACACACACAGAAAGGTTAAAAAACTCTGTGTAAATAAATATCTAGATACAGTAACCTAGAACCTTTAAAACTGAAACTGATCTTCGGCAAGAAGAGCTGTAAGAAACCTCACTCTTTCAAACCTACAACACAAACTAAACAGCTGTCACATCGTGACCTTTACCAGAGACAAAGACAGAGAGAGAGAGACAGGGAGAGAGACACAAAGACAGAGATAGACAGATTAAGATAGAGAGATAAAGACAGACAGAAAGAGAGAAAGAGATACAGACAGAGAGAGAGGGGGGGGGGAAGAGAGAAAAAGACAAAGAGCAGAGAATAGAGAGAGAAAGACAGCAGCGAGGAAGAGAAAAAAGAATGAGTGAGCCAGTGACAGAGAGAGAGAGAGAGAGAGAGAGAGAGACACACACAAGAGAGAGAGAGAGAGAGAGAGAGTGTGAGTGAGTGAGTGAGTGAGTGAGTGAGTGAGTGAGTGACAGACAGAAAGAGAAGACAATGAGAAAGCAAGAACAGGTGAGTGTAAGAGGGAGACAGAGGAGACACTGAGAAAGAGAGAGTGAGAGAGAAGGATAGAGAAGCAGCGAGACAGAGCAAAGGAAAGCGAAAAGAGAATGAGAGAGAAAACTAAGGGAAAGAGATAAAAATAGATACAGAGGGAAAAGAAAGTAATAGAGAAGAGAATGAGGGAGTTACAGAGAGAGAGAAATGAGTGAGAGAGAAAAACAAAGGAGAGAGAGAGAGAGAGAGAGAGAGAGAGAGAGAGAGAGAGAGAGAGACAGTGAAAGACAGTGAGAGAGAGCAGTGTGAGCTCTCTCTCTGTCTCTCGCCGTCTCTCTCTCTCTCTCTGTGCATCCTTTGTTAATTAAAATCCTCTAATGCTACCTGCTGCCTGTTGGGTGCAAACCAATCTCAGCTCTTCAGCTGAAAAAAGCCAATAGCTCCATCTCTCATGTTCACTCTGGAGAGAGAAAACGCAGCAAACAGCCGTTCTCAGCTATTACCTAAAAATCTATACCAAGTGCAGGGATTTAATTACACTCGGTCTTAGTATTAATCTGAAAAAACGTCAATATATGAGACAACCCTCTCTTTTCCACTAAAAATGACTATGGGCCTTGAAGAGGCCACTGATCCACTCACTGTATACTGACACTTTTTAAACAGTATAAACAGTGGTGCTCTAAATTTACATTATTCAAATATGCTAATCAGCTGCACATGAATAAAAAAATGTTACACCGACACAATTCTTGTCAAAGTAAAGTGAAACTGCAATTGTGTTAATGTAATATATTGCATAACATATCCTTGCTGTCGGAACAAAACCTTGCATCCCCATTTTGGTCGTTTTTCAATTTCAAGGTGAATGAACCAAAAGAAACATCCCAAAATTATTTGGGGAAAAAAAAGTCTGGTTCCATTGACTTACACTAAAAAAAAGTTTGTTTTTCCTTCTCCTGTAAAGTTACCATTTTGGAGATACTGGGCCCTCTGGAGGACAACCAACCCAACAAACTGTGAGCATGCACCATTTCCTCAAATACTCTGAATTTTAAAGCCTTGCTTTAAAAAATTAATCTTCATACAAATATCAATGTCGACATACATCAATGTCAATTTAAACTGAATGCACCACACTACAATATAATGCTATGAAATTATTTTTATCATACATCAGCAGATTCACTTACCTAAAATACCTCAAATAAAATAATTTTTTAAATTATTCTAATATATTTCAAATAATTAGTAAGGTCTATCTTAAATAAGCTGAGGCCCAGAGAAGGCGGCAGCATCTCTGAATCCTGTGTATATGCGGGTTCTTCTTTGTATGGTAGAATTTCAACTTTTTTTTTCTTCTCCACATTTGTGGATGCAGTGATGAACTGTGTTCTCAGAGTAGTTTTCAGCCATGTTCCTGAGCCCATGCAGTGATTTCCGCTATAGAATCATGTCTGTTTTTAATGCATTGTTGCCTGATGGCCCAAAAATCCAATTGTTCGCCCAAATGTGTTGATGTAACATATTTTCTAACAGATACTGGGCTTTCTGAAGAACCCAATATGTGTGTATATGCCCAGAAACTGTGAACAAGAACGAGTACACTACAAGTCAATATAATGCTATAAAATAACGCTTTCTTATAGTAGATTAACTTAGACACCTAATATAAAACCAAGTGTAAAATGATTCTAATAGATTTCAAATAATCAGTAAAAAATACTAGCCGGGTCTAGAATGATGAACAGAGCTGAACACGATTCTAGTGGAGAATCAAATCTTAACGCAGACAATGTAAATGTAAATGTAAATAGAAAAGTGCAGTATATTATTCATCATTATTAACTTCTTGTTCACAGATTTTTTTTAATAAAATCTAAAAACATCTACTTGTGAATTGTTTATAATATTTAAATCCACAGTCATCGTCATTGCAGAAATTCTAACAATACTCTTTTATGTAATCTCTTCTTTCCTGCATTACTGCCATATATTAATTAGCTGTTAGCTTTATATTAGTTGGTAACACTTTACTTGAACTATGCTATTTAACATTGACAACCACGCTATAAACATGTCATCAGTCATCGTATCACCAGTAAGTGTCATGACAGCTTATGTCACATGCTAATTTTCGATAAGCATACTTTGGTTGACAGTCATGACACAAAACATTGTGACATACAGTCATATGCAATAGTCTGGACACTCTCTTGGTCATATGTTTTTACTTATTTAAGTAATAAACACACCCTATTCAGAGAACACACAGAGAACACACATAAGAGAAAATATGCAGTAAAATGACCAGAAAATGGTATATTTAAGCTTGTCTGTTAAACAATTACAACACTAGTTGCACACAACAAACTGAAGGCTTGAAGGGCTGGAGGGATGAGAAAATCAGGTGGCGCTTGATGGCCAGCATAGTTATTCAAATGGGCATATTACAGTGACCGCACTCACTAACTGCTTTATCTTACACAATTTGGCTTAATAAATATCTCCCCCATTTGACTGGATGGGCCTGTGATCACCCAGGGTAGCCTATGCCCCTGGATGGCATGTGCTACTCACAATTAGAGGAGTTCAAATCAAGGCACAAAATTCACTGATACACTGTCGTATCTCTGATTCTGTTTAGGAGAATATGCAGTAAATCATTCTCCTCTGAGGTATGTATACACCGTATACCTGCGTACATTCAATAGTTCATTTATTTATTTGCAACCATTTGATACATATGTTTTCTTAGCAAATAAGTCCTTGTTAATTGTATGCTATAGGTAGCATCTTTACTTATCACCTTTGCTAATTAACTGTCCTATCATTGAATCCATAGCAGTTCATTTAATCATGCTCATAAAGAGAAAAAGTGTGGGTGACTGGCTTCTTTGACCTTTTGGTGACATCTACGTTGACCTATTGGGAAAGATATCTTTAGTATCAAAGTGGTGGAGGTGCAATGTGGACGTGAATGCAGGCCAGAAAAGACTCACTGGCTAGTTGTACATGTAGGGACACTGTGATATGGGATTTGTACGGTGATGTCTGATATTCTCATGGACACCTGCTAATATCTTTAGAAAATTTAAAAACTGGATTAGAAATGAATGATAGACATCCCCCAGACGTACAATAAACACAAAACAATACAAGTGTCTGTCAAGAGTCACATACTAAAACAGAACAAAAACACACTAATAACAAACACACAGTAACATACACCAAACTGGCATAATGCTAGGACCACCTCCTTGTTTCTACACTCACTGTCCATCTTATCAGCTCCACTTACTGTATAGCTGCACTTTGTAGTTCTACCGTTACAGACTGTAGTCCATCTGTTTCTCTGATACTTTGTTGACCCCCTTTTACCCTGTTCTTTTGTGGTCAGGACCCCCATGGACCCTCACAGAGCAGGTACTATTTGGGTGGTGGATCATTCTCAGCACTGCAGTGACCCTGACGTGGTGGTGGTGTGTTAGTGTGTGTTGCGCTGGTATCAATGGATTAAACACAGCAGTGCTGCTAGACCTTTTAAACACTGTGTCCACTCACTGTCCGCTCTATTAGACACTCCTACCTTGTCAGACCACCTTGTAGATGTAAAGTCAGAGACGATAGCTCATCAGGTCAACCTCTAGACCTTCATCAGTGGTCACAGGACGCTGCCCACAGGACTCTGTTGGCTGGATATTTTTTGGTTGGTGGACTACTCTCAGTCCAGCAGAGACACTGAGGTGTTTAAAAACTCCAGCAGCACTGCTGGGTCTGATCCACTCTTACCAGCACAACACACACTAAAACACCACCACTACATCAGTGTTACTGCAGTGCTGAGAATGATCCACCACCCAAATAGTACCTGCTCTGTGAGGGTCCATGGGGGTCCTGACCAGTGAAGAACAGGGTAAAAGGGGGCTGACAAAGTATCAGAGAAACAGATGGACTACAGTCTGTAACTGTAGAACTACAAAGTGCAGCTATACAGTAAGTGGAGCTGATCAAACGGACAGTGAGTGTAGAAATCAGGAGGTGTTCATAATGTTATGCCTGATCAGTGTAAACTGTGGCCAAGTGCATTAATTCATGTATCACAGCAAAAACATTATTACCAGATCACGGATGTGATGAACCCGCCTCCCAGCTAAACTAGAGATTCTGATTGGCTCTATTGATCAGTTTTATTTTGTTTTTTATATATGCATCCTAAATGCAATCAAAAAGTGGTGGGTTGTCTCAGTGGTGGGCTGCACTGAGGATTCCACATTGAAAACATGCTGCCTTGTTTTTACTTGATTTAAATGTGTGTATAGTTTCTACATGAATAACACACATCAACGCAACTCAGTCTCACAGTTCACTATAGGCAGTAACTGTGTTGATGTATTTTATTCATGTGTTCATGAGCTGGTGATGTATGAATAAGCACAGCCTGGACATCGTGCTGACCGTGAGTCGGGTCAGCAGACAGAGTGTGATTTGACTGAGATGGAGCTGGTGCAGAGGCTCCAGAGACACAGGTGGGAGCCGAGGCTCTGTAATAAAAACCCAGCAAGTAAAAACAGCCAGAGAGCGTCATTTACTAAATAGATGGAGGACATAAATCTCACTCTGCCTTCTTTCTCTCTTCCTCCCTCTCACCCTCTTTTATTCTCTCTCTCTCCCTGCCTCTGACTCTCGCCCTCACCCCTTCCATATTTTCTGACTCTTTCTCTTTCCTTCTCCCCCTTCACTCTTTCCTTCTCCTCTCAATCTTTCTTTATCTCTCTTCCCTGCACTCTTTCTTTCTTGTTCTTTCTTTCTCTCCCTCTCTCCCATACACTCTTACTTTCTTTTTCCCATTCCTTGCCTCACCTCAATCTTTACCTCTCTCCCCTTCGCTGTTTCTTTCTTTCTTTCTTTCTTTCTCTTTCTTTCTTTCTTTCTTTCTTTCTCTCTCACTCCTTCCATCTTCCCTCAATCGTTCTCTCATTCTCTCTCCTTATTTCTTTCTCTCACATCCTTCCCTCTTCCCTTAATCATTCTTTATCTTTCTTTCTCTCTCCCTCTCTCCCTTCTACTCTCATTCTCTCTCTTTTTTCCTTTCTTTCTTTCTTTCTTTTTCTCTCTATCTTTCCCTCCCTCTCTTTATCACCATGGTTGAGTTCTAACTCGCATGTTCTCCTTTATTTGAGTAGCTTCCCCACAGATTATGTACAGATGTTGAAATTATTAACGAACCATCTGGAGGAGCTTAGTAGAGCTTAGAGCTAGGATTAGTACCAGGGATAAGTTTAAGGCCAGGGTGAAGGTTAGGTTTGGGTTTTGGGCTGAGGTTAGGTTTAGGATTAAAACTATGGATAGGTTTAGGGCCAGGGTGAAGGTTAGGTTTAGGCTTTGGGCTGAGTTTATGGTTAGGATTAATACCATGGATAGGTTTAGGGCCAGGGTGAAGGTTAGGTTTAGGCTTTGGGCTGAGGTTAGGGTTAGGATTTCTACAGCAACTACAAGCATCTACCAAATAAATGAAGTGTTGCCCTGTGTTTTGTGTGGATGGTTAAAATGTGTCTTTTGTGAAGAGTATCGTGACACGGCTCATAACCAGGCTGCTTCCGTGTGTTTGGTAATATCAGGTTTGATAGCACATTAACAGAGATTAATTAGCTTTGCTAGTGTTTTGAGGAGCAATACAAAAGATCTGAGTTGATCATTCGGTTATGAAAATAATCACTACATTTATATTTATTATTTTATATTTTCTCTCACTCTCTCCTCACTTCTGTTTTTATTAATTATTGAATTTAGAACTTTATCTTTGGGTTACAGAAAATAAAGATGTGATTTTTTTTTCTGTCTCATTCATATTTGCCCTTCTCTTCTCCCTGATATCCTTCGTCACTCTCTCCTAGTCGACCCCTCCTCGCTCTTACCCTCCCCACACACACACACACACACACACACCCCGCCTTGCTCGACCAACCACGGCCTTAATAATCATTGGCCGTGTTTAGACGTCACTGGCACATTCTGACACTGACACGGTCATTAATCAGCTCAGAAAACACAGGGAGGGAACTGAGGCATACGGTGCAGCACACGCACTAAAGCGCAGAATACAAGCATCTGCAGTGCATTCGCCTCGCCTGACAACCGACCCATGCTGTCAAGGTCACAAGCCTTCACGTTAGAGGGCCTACGTTAATTCGGTTGTTTATCTGCAGCAGCCATATGTGAAATAACCTCCACCTTCAATCCTGAGATACTGCTGCCTCCCAGCGTTACTGAAAGACGTCAGCTCCTCCAGCAACACATTCGGCTGCGACTTCTACTGTTAACAATCATCATATTCAAACTAACAACCCTCTGAAACTGGACGAATCATCGTCCATGGACTTCTACTGACACCTTCTGTTGTGATTGAGTAAGGCAGGGGTGTCCAGTCTTATCCACAAAGGGCCGGTGCGGCTCCAGGTTTTCAGTCCAGCAAAGCCGGAGATCACATGATCAGCAGTATGAAGACAGAACCTACACTAAACAAGTGGAGTCAGGGGAGCTTCAGCTCGTTTTGAGTGAAAACCTGCAGCCACACCGGCCCTTTGAGGATAAGATTGGACAATCCTGGATTAAGGCTCTCTGTGGATATGCATTTACTCAATACTGCCCTCAGTGGCAGAGCACTGCCACTGCATCCTAGACATCCTTGAATTTTAGCACCACCTTGTGTGTAAAGTGAAACAACACAGTCACAAGACAGTTTAGGAAGAGCCCAACCAGAGCCAGTGTACGAGGAGCCTGGCCACTTCCTATTTCCCCATTATACTGAAAACATGACTGTGCCTATGAGTGAGTCCTTAATGAATGGGAGTAAACGGAGCTAAATGGCTAAAAACTCAAAGTTAAAATATTTTCTAATCACTTCCCCAGAAATGTTCCTTTCATTTTAGAAAGTAGAAGAGTGTATTTCCCTAAAAAGCCATTAAAACTTACCTGCATGTTTTCTTTTTTCTACAGCACAACAGGTTTTGGGCAGCAGGACGCAGGCATTACTGCTACTGAGTGCTGATTGGTTGGGGAGTGGAGCAGTTCATTGGCTGTTCGTGCTCACAGATGTTATGAACGCACATGAGGCACCGTTTTAAACTCCTAGAGCTCGAGTTTAAAAGCTCTTAAAAATATGAAGCAGTGTTAAAATGTTTTACACTGTTCTGTGTTCAGGAAATAAATGCACACTTTTACATTAAAAAGGATAAACTACTTATAAACTGTGATTTCCAACCCTAACTGGAAACCAAACTGACTTACTGCTGGCCATACAAACCAAGCTCCTGCTCCGTTTGTACAGGGACTGAATGGCCCATAACAACGAGCCCCTCACCCTGTACTCCCGGAGCACTCCCCACAGGATCCCCCAAAGGACACAGTCGAATGCCTTCTCCAAATCCACAAAACACATGAGGACTGGTTGGGCAAACTCCCACGTGCCCTCCAGGACCCTGGTGAGGATAAAAATATCCATTCTTAATCCATAGGGCTTAATATGTCAGCCCACCGTTTGCAGCTAAAACAGCTTCAACTCTTCTGGGAAGGCTTTCCACAAGGGTTAGGAGTGTGTTTATGGGAATTTTTGACCGTTCTTCCAGAAGCGCATTTGTGAGGTCAGACACTGATGTTGGACGAGAAGGCCTGGCTTGCAGTCTCCACTCTAATTCATCCCAAAGGTGTTCTGTCAGGTTGAGGTCAGGACTGTGCAGGCCAGTCAAGTTGGTTGGGTGATGTAAAGATTGGATGCAGCCACTCAGCCATGTAAACCCATTCCATGAAGCTCTCTACACTGTTCTTGAGCTGATCTGAAGGCCACATGAAGTTTGGAGGTCTGCAGTGACAGACATCCGCTGACCACACTCTGTCATTTTATGTAGCTGACCACTTCGTGGCTGAGTTGCTGTCGTTCCCAATCGCTTTCACTTTGTTATAAAACCACTGACAGTTGACTGTGGAATATTTAGTAGTGAGGAAATTTCACAACTGGACTTGTTCCACAGGTGGCGTCCGATCACGGTACCACGCTGGAATTCACTGAGCTCCTGAGAGCGACCCATTCTTTCACTAATGTCTGTAGAAGCAGTCTGCAGGCCTAGGAGCTTGGCTTTATACACCTGTGGCCATGGAAGTGACTTGAACACCTGAATTCAATGATTTGGAGGGATGAGTGAATACTTTTGGAAATATGGTGTATTTAGCAGAAAATTCTACAGAAGCCTCAAAAACTACATATAATATCAGATTCACACTTTTAATACAGCTTATATTCTTTTCAGGAGACTCAGCTTCAGTTTCTGCAGGAACATTTTCCCACACCTTCAAAGATCAGTCTTAGAAGTCGGTTGTTTTTTCTGCTTCTCATAAAACGTTTAATCCCAATTTAGACCCATCAGTGCCTAAAAACATTTCTCCAGTTTTGACTTCCACCTTCTAGCACAAGTCCCATTTTCTCCATAGCTTTTAACCATTTTTTGAACTCCAGTTTGGAAACTGTTTTTCACTTATTTTCTTTTGACTTTCACTTTCCTTAGTTTTTTTCCCAATTTTACCATATTATAACTCCTCCTCCTATTTAATCTCATCAGAAATATTTCACGAGAAATAAGTAACTTAAATGTTTAAATGGTATTTAAATGCCATTCTGATTGGCTGGCAAGCTCATCTGCTCATTGGCTGAGTAAAGTGGTTCAACATCTCAAAAAAAAAGTGCTTTTCAAAAAAGCATGCTGGGCTAATAATAATTATTCAGAACTTCCATAGGCCCCCAATTATTCTGGAATCTCTCACAAGCATAAGTAATGATAACCAATCAGCACTCTACAGCAGTAATTCTAACCAATCAGCATTCAGTAGCAGTAATGCTAACCAATCAGCATTCAGTAGCAGTAATGCCAACCAATCAGCTCTCAGTAGCAGTAATGCCAACCAATCAGCTCTCAGTAGCAGTAATGCCAACCAATCAGCTCTCAGTAGCAGTAACGCTAACCAATCAGCTCTCAGTAGCAGTAATGCTAACCAATCAGCTCTCAGTAGCAGTAATGCCAACCAATCAGTTCTCAGTAGCAGTAACGCTAACCAATCAGCTCTCAGTAGCAGTAATGCTAACCAATCAGCTCTCAGTAGCAGTAATGCCAACCAATCAGCTCTCAGTAGCAGTAATGCTAACCAATCAGCACTCAGTAGCCATAATGCCAACCAATCAGCTCTCAGTAGCCAAAATGCCAACCAATCAGCTCTCAGTAGCAGTAATGCTAACCAATCAGCTCTCAGTAGCAGTAATGCTAACCAATCAGCTCTCAGTAGCAGTAATGCTAACCAATCAGCACTCTGTAGCCATAATGCCAACCAATCAGCTCTCAGCTCTCAGCTGCTGTTCTTTTTAGAAGAAAACAGTATTTTTGAGAAATTTCAGTCAGGTTTTAGGCAGAAACATAGCACTGAAACAGCGCTTTTGAGAATATTAAATGACCTCTTGATGAATGCAGATGCTGGGGAAGTCTCTGTTTTAGTTTTATTGGATATAAGTGCAGCCTTCGATACAGTTGATCATAATATTTTAATAGAGAGGTTGCATCAGTGAGTTGGAATATCTGGAACTGCATTAGATTGGTTCATTTCATATTTGACTAATAGAACCTTTAGGGTATCTAGTGGAAGAAAGTTATCTTCATGTGCTGATCTAACGTGTGGAGTTCCACAAGGTTCAATCCTTGGTCCTATACTATTTAACTTATATATGCTCCCCTTAGGTGACCTGATTCGTCGTTTTAATATCTCTTATCATTTTTACGCAGACGATACACAGCTTTATCTCTCTGTCAAAAGGAATGACTTCAGGAGATTAGAGAGTCTCACTGATTGTATTAAAGCAATTAAGGATTGGCTGAGCTGTAATTTCCTCAAATTAAATGATGGGAAAACAGAAGTATTGGTTCTGGGTTCTCAAAAGCTTGCTGATAACCTAAAGAAGGAACTTGGGTTATTGGCTTCACAGATAAACCCTTATGCCAGAAACCTCGGAGTCATTTTTGACTCAGATCTTAATTTCTCAATGCATATAACAAAGCTGGTGCGGGCCTGTTATTTTCAATTGAGAAATATTGCCAAAATCAAGAAAATGCTCTCCTTCCAGGACACAGAGAAGATCATTCATGCTTTTGTATCATCACGACTTGATTATTGCAATGCACTATTTACATGTCTTAGTCAAGGGGCAATGGCACGGCTGCAGCTGGTTCAGAATGCAGCTGCCCGGGTACTTACCGGGACTAAAAGAAGGGAGCATATTACCCCTGTACTGGCATCTCTGCATTGGTTGCCTGTTGTTTTTAGAATTCAGTTCAAAATTTTGGTTTTAACATACCAGGCGGTGCACGGTGATGGGCCAAAATATATTTCAGAATTATTATCACCGTATCCTAGTACCAGATCACTATGGTCATCTAGTCAGGGGCTCTTAGTGGTCCCTAGGACAAAACGGAATGAAAGGGAGATTGTGCTTTTTCTGTGTATGCCCCCAAGTTGTGGAATGCTCTGCCTTTGGATGTTAGACTAGCTGGATCAAAGGACATTTTTAAAGGAAGACTCAAAACGCATCTCTATTCATTAGCTTTTGAGGTTGGTCACAGGTGATGCTTTTGTTATTTATTGGATAGTGCTGCATTGTTTTTATGGTTTTATGTCAGTTTTATGTTGTTTATGAATGTAGCTGTACTGTTTTTATAGTTATATGTATCTGTTTTGTTTTATCATTCTATTTTTAGTACTTGTTGTTTGTGAAGCACTTTGTAGCTGTGCTTAGAAAAGTGCTATATAAATAAATGTTTTCTTACTTACTTACTTAGTAGCAGTAATGCTAACCAATCAGCGCTCAGTAGCAGTAATGCTAACCAATCAGCGCTCAGTAGCAGTAATGCTAACCAATCAACACTCAGTACCAGCTTTGTCAACCAATCAGTACTGCCCAACGCCTGTTTGCTGTAGAAAACCGGATAGAAATGGGTACATTTTCATAGATTTGTAATAGAATACAATCCTCTCCTCCCCAAAATTAAAGGCAGATTCCTGCACAAATGGCTAGAAACGTGTTTAATTTTTTGGTTACAGCCTTTTAGCTCCATTGACCCCATTCATTGATGACTGACTCACTTTCACCCTCTAGCCTTCTGCAGTGTCGTTTTAATATAATCGAGAGAAATGGTTAGTGGCCAGGCTCCCCGGCTATGGTTCTCCCTATTAGACATTTTTTATCTGTTCATATCCATTTGCTCAATACTGCTCACAGTTGCCAAAGCACCCTTACTGAACTCTGCATCTGCACCCCACACATGAATTTTAGCACCACCTTGTGCGTAAAGGGAAACTGACTGATTTGCACAACACTGCCTCCACTGGACGGAGGAATGAAAATGCTCTTTTGTGATGTTGTGCTGCCCCCTATAATCAGCAACCTAGTTTGAAGGAACGTTAGTACATTAAAATTCAACACTGCCCCCCTTTGTCAGAGAGGATTATCAGCAGGAGCTTTAGTTGCTTGATTTAATTTAATAATCTACTTACCATTCACTTTATTATTATGTCCACTGAGCTCCAATCACCTTACAGGCCACTATAGAGGTGGACAACTACAGACTGCAGTCCGGCTGTTTCTACACAATTTATCAGCCCCATTTGTGACCACTTCTGACCACAGGACTGGTGTGGTCCAGACATTATGTGGGTGGTGGTTCATTCTCAGCACAGCAGCAGCACTGACATGGTAGTGTGTGTGTGTGTGTGTGTGTGTGTGTTTCTGGTTTCTGGAGTGTATGAGACACAGTGGTGTTGCTGGGGCTCAGCAGTGTCATGGTTAAGGTGAGAATGGACCACTACCCAAAAATATTCAGACAAGAGTTTATGGTCAGAAGCTGACCACTGATGATTGACTAGAGGATGATTAGCACTAACTGCATGTAAATATATGAGCTATAGTCTGTCAATGAATCTACAAGAGAAGAGTTTCCAATAAACTGGCCAGTAAGAGTGAGCATGCACGTGTAACTGCACGCAGCAGCCTGGCTGTTAGCAAAAGACAGAGCAAAGACTGGAAAAGGCTTTATTCTTACCTGTATGATGTCTGTCATCTGCATTTGAAAAGAGAGAAAGAAATAACAAGTTAGTCATACAGTTGAAACAGACACATATGCGTACACACACACACACACACACACACACACACACACACACACACACACACACACACACACACACACACAGAGGATATCATTCATGTCAATGTCGCTACTGCTATTGAATAATATTACAACCCCTATGTATTGTACATATATGTACATATCACTGCTGTCAGAACAAAACCTTGCATCTCCAAAATGATAACTTTGGGGAAATAAAAAAAAACATGCTTTACTTTTAATGTAAGTCAATGGAACCAGACAACCCCCCCCCACGCCCAAGTCATTTTGGGCCATTTGTTTTGATCCATTCATCATAAGATTTACACACAATTAAAAGGGCAGTACAGGTGCTTCCAAACCATGTCATAAACTGAAAACTGACAAACAATGGAGAGACGAGGTTTTATTCCGACAGCAGCGATATGTAACTACATGTAATAACATTTTTCTAAGATTAATCCTAAACCCAACCCTAATTTTGACCTCAGTAATCTACAGAGTTCTACTCTTTCAGTTTTAAAGGGGAACTTCACGGATTTTCCAAAATCTCTGCATAACTAAACAGAACTAAGTATTTCTGAATGGTTTGATGTAAAATGCTCCATTCTAGAGAAACTCAGTAAGGCGGTGACAGGAGCCGCACCTCTCAGGAGTTTAACACCTCTACAAGCTCCTTCACCGAACATTATTACATGAAATGGGTAGAAAGTCTCTGCCTGATTGGATTAGATTACATTACATTACATTACATTAGATTAAACTTTGTCATTGGGCAAATACAGCCAGTGACATACAGCTAGCATCCAACCAGATTCCAACCACATTTACATATAAAGAGCAAGAAAATAATCAAGTAACTGAGAATTGACAGTTACAGTATGTACAATTAGGGATGGTATAGGAAGAAAATAGAACTTTGCATATACAAATATAATATACATACTGTATATACAGAGTGAGTGGGGAGAATGCAAATGTAGGTAGTATATACTGTCAGAGCAGCACATGTAATATGATAAGTATGCAGAGTAAGAAAATGTAGAGTAACTGTCTTTGCAAATATAAATAGTGCAGTAATCAACCATACGAATGTGAATAGTGTAATAATACTAGGACATAAAGTACAATAAAAGTGCAGTGATAGCGAAGATGCATTTAAGGTAGCGGTGTGGAGTTCAGCAGGGTCACAGTCTCAGGGAAGAAGCTCTCCGGAGGCTCCTGTAACACCTGCCTTAAACTTGTGATGGTAAGTGCCTGAGATTGATGTTTGAGACATCAATAGTTTAGAGGGTTTTTAAAGGGGTGAAGTATATGCAGGGTGCCGTGAGGCAAAATAGCCCCGAAAGAACACCTATTTTTTTTATACATACCACTACTGTGTCATTATCAACATCACATACTGTACATGAACTCAGAAGACACATGTAGGTTCACTAGATGTTTTGGACAGTTAATAAACTGGGTACATTCTGCACCCCCTGGCTCCTCTCACCACCACTGTAAAAAAAAAAATCAGTCACTATTTTTCTCTACAGTGAACCATTTCACATCACACCATTCCGAATGACTGTGGAAAATTGGTGGATTTCCCCTTTCAAAAATTCTGAGGCTTGAGTTAAATGCACTTTACAAAATCAGGGCCATTTCTGGTGAGTCACGACATTGAAAAATCACATTTTTGTGCTGAAAATAAAAACTAACACATGCACACATAGACTCACTCACAGCGGCAGGTGGGTTTGGGAGAGTCCCATTTGCCCAGCTTGGTGCACTGGGTGCTATTTCTGCCCTCCAGGATGAAGCCGGTCAGACAGCTGTAATGCAGCACTGTCCCTTCAACCGCTGGCCCTGGAGGAGACACCACCACTCGGCCGTTCTCTAAAGACGTCTGCACCTTCGGACAGGGCAACACTGACACAGACACACAAAGAGAAAGCAGGTCAGGAGGAATGGACACTGTGCGGTCACGCATAAAAAAAAAAATACATCTTACATGTAATACATCTAAAGGAGCAGGTGGTTGAATCCTTTTTGACATACAGTCGTATAAATTTTATTTTCAAAGTGAAAATAAGCTACGACATCCTCTACAGAGAACACACTTAAATATGGGATTTTGTCTAATAAAGTTAGGGCACAATTTCTACTTATTTTCTGAGTTTAACATATTGGGAAAACATAAATATAAAATGAGCCTCACCTTTTGAACAGGCCACAATTTATGTTTTGTTCTATTCCACTATGTGGAATTCAGCAAATAAATTGCAACTGCGCATTTAAAATTGGAGAAGTGTGCTCTCTGTAGAGGATGTGTTCACTTATTTTCACTTAGAAAATCACCAAAAAGTCATTTGACCAGGGGCGTCCGAACGTTTACACAAGATTTGCTGTCAAACACCATTCAGATACCAAATCATCCAACATTCAGATGCTTTAGATGCTTAGAGATTTGGGTGTAAACCCATTTCACCACTTAGCCCTACCCCTTTGTTTTGCACGTTCATGTCTAGGGGGTAGGGTGTCCCAATTGCTGTTGAGATAGAGGGACAGGGTGAAGTGTTAGAACAACATGGCCCTCCAAATGGAGGTGTTTCAGAGACTCACTCCAAAGGAGCGTCATGAGGAAAAAAGAAAAAAAACAGCAGGACGGCTGCGCAAGAGACCAAAGAAACCCACAAATGTAAGAATTTTCTCATGATAAATGTATGATAAACATTGTATTGTCTTCGTTTATTGTTGTTTCAGTGTGTTATGGTCCTCTTCTTCATAACAAGCATACATAATCACGGGCAGTATGCTGATGTCTCGGTAGCTAGCTAGCTAAATTTCCTGTTCCACCGTAAATGGTGCATCAGTTACATTCTGGCGCCTCAGGTGTCATAACTGCTACAATTTAAGGTGGAACTGAAAAATCTGAACAAGAAGCTGGTGAATAGCTGATTTCAGCTTCATATCACTGAAGAATTAGGGTGGGCTATAATGAATAATTGTCATATCCCCCGTCTTTGAAGGCATATGTTGCCCTAAATGTAACTAAAGCCCAGCAGTGAGGAGCTGAACTTTACCCTCCTCTTCTGTCACTGCAGACCGGCAGGGTCACCCACAAAGCAGCACTAGTAGCCTGTTAATGAAGTAACTAAAAGAGGACTGTCCAATTCATAGAGAACATTTCAACCACTGCTCTTCGTAACTCAGTTCCAAGGGGCAAGGTGACCCTCAAAAACAAGGGGTAGGGGCAAAAAAAAAAAAAAAAAAGGGATTTGGCCTTAATCTCAAAACCTCAAAAAATTTTAATTACAGCATGATAAAAGTTATTCCTCATACTGTCCACTACTATTGTCTTGATCCTTATGGACATACTGTCTGCGTGGTAAGAGTGCAGTGCTGAAATGTGTCCTTCAAATCACCTTTAAAAAAAAATTTTTTTTTTTTAATTGCCATTTTTTGGTCAGAATAAGGCAGATAGTGTAGCGGGTGTGAACAGTGTAAATGGGTGGCACTCCTCTACTTTCACAGGGAATCTCACTGACACCAAGTGTGATCTCACTCAAAAGTGTGAAAAGTAGTGTCGTTAACCTCAGTGCTCTGTGTTTTAACAGGCCCATAAAGCATACAGTGCTGTGAAAAACCCACGTTCTCATCAGCCTGTGGTGTTTTTAAGTCTTTAATATTTTACTCACTCTCTGAACACTTACATACCCTTACTATGCAATGCAAAACTCAGATTCAAACAGAAGCTGCACTTAATGATGGACATTCTGTACACATGAAACATATCTTATGCTTTACAATCATGTTTTAAATGCTTCAAATGGCAAGCTGTACTTTTATGTACAATATGGCAAAAATATATATAAATATAATATAAATATATCATGATAATTTCACAATATTTCGTTTTTCTGTGTTTTTTTTATACCTGAAACCGTTAAAATAGCCTCATATTGTCATGCTTAGCTCCTCCCACTCCTCCATGTGCTTGTGTTGTGTTTACTTCCCAGTTCTGTCCATGTGCTTTTGTTTTGGTTTTCAATCCAGCCCTCTTGTTTTGTGACTCCACCCCTGATTGTCTCCACCTGTGTTTCCACCTGTCCCTCGTTTACCCTCATGTATTTAAGCCCTGTGTTTGGCTTTTGTTTGATGTTTGTTTGATGTATGGATTGTGCTGACTGTATTGTTTGAGATGATTCATGTTTGATGTTTGAACTGTTTGTAAGCCTGTATAGTTTTTATATAGCGTCATGTTTAAAATACATGATCAAAAACTGTGAATTACTTATTTAACGTTTCTCAGTCGGCACTGCACTAAATCTAGTTAAACAGGACTAATGTGGTCAGTGTTCTTCATGTACGATACTCACTGTGTGCACGGAAATGTGACTTGTGGCATAATTTACCACGATGATGATAAATATTAGCACGTTGCCCACCCCTATCAATCAATCAATCAATCAACCAAACAACCTTTATTTAACCTCGGAGAATATCAAGAGTGACCCTCGTTTACAATGTTTCTGGGTTGATACAGGAAAAAGGGATTGATATGTGTAAGAACATATCATCAGGTAAGTATACAGTAAAACAGTATAAAATATAAAGGGTAATTAAAGAGTAACTTCAATGTAAAAGTTAATAATATCAAAATAAGGTAAATAAAACAAGAGAAGGATAAGATCGAAAAAGGAAACTAAAATTACTTAAAATGAGTGAAGTAATACATAAATAATTATAATAAAAACAAGAATAAGAATATAAATACATTCATACATAGATATATACAATAAAAATATTCTATCATAGCTCAAAATGTGAGTAAGAATAATGTCAGAAACTATAAAAGCAGAAGCATCTTGGATTGCTTAACAACTTAACACAGTCTGAAGGCTTGCAGCTTACATGATGCTAACTGGCAGGGTATAAACTTCCATTGCTCGTTAGCTACATTAGCCTGAGAGCTACAGCACAAAACAAGAGTGAAGTTGGTGAAGTTGTGACACTAAACACAGTCGTGGGGGCAGTCGTGGGCTGGTGGTTAGGGAACCAGCCCTGTGACCGGAAGGTCGCCGGTTTGATCCCCTTGGCTGACAGTCAAAACCCCCAATTGCTCCCCAGGAGCCAAGGTAGGGCTGCCCACTGCTCCTAGTGTGTGTGTTCACTACTGTGCATGAATGTGGGTGTGTTACTGCATGGACGGGTTAAATGCAGAGGTCTAATTTCACAGTGTGCAAACACAGAGACAAATGGTTGTTAATTCTAACTCTAAACATGTCTCTACTGATCAAATACAAAAATGCCCCAGGTCAAGTCTGCCCAACAAGAGGAAAGGTCAGGTAAAGTGGACTGTCACTTCTGGCTAAAGTTATCTGGTGCACTGTAAAATCTTGTTTAATGAAATATCTCTGGAATTATCCAATTTCCCATTTAAAGTTGACACTCCACTCTAGCAAAACAAAAGTTCTGTCAGTCATGGGTCAAAATTGCCTATGAAGAAAATACAAATACACTTTCAGTACACAGCAATACTGAAATCTGCATCTTACACAATTGAGCAGTCATATATATATATATATATATATATATATATATATATATATATATATATATATATATATATATATATATATATATATATATATATATATATATAATACAAATATAACTGAAAAGCTGTACACATATCAAGCAAAAAGCTTAATTCATTTTAAAGGATCGAGCCAGCCAGCAGAAGGTCATGGGTTCCAATTCCAGGACTGACCAGGCATTTCAAGTTTTACCCTTGGGCACCCTTCATTGCTCCGAGACTGGGCATAGTTAGGCAGCAAAGTAACTAGTTTTCATTGTAAGATCATTAAAATAAAACACTAATAGAATGAAGAGTGTAAAGGTCATTTATAATAAGTAGAATTTCCTTAAATGCACCATTAATCTCTTGACACAGTCCATAAATCTCTGAATGGGACTGTAAAAGGAAGATGAGAGAGAGAGAGAGAGAGAGAGAGAGAGAGAGAGAGAGAGAGAGAGAGAGAGAGAGAGAGAGAGAGAGAGAGAGAGAGAGAGGGAGTGAGGGAGAGCAGTACAGAGATAGAAACAGACAGAACTTACAGCACTTGCTGCGGTGGCTGAGGTCAGTCCAGGTGCCGTTGGGCAGACACTTCCTGACCTTTGGTCCCACAATGACCCTGTTTCCTCTGCAGATGTATTCAATCTCATAATCCACTGGTAGAACCTGCACACTGCGGATCTACAGGGAGAAATAACAGAGAAAGAGTTTTTATGAATGATCTGTATAACTTATACAATATACATTAAAGTCCAGATGTCCACTGCTAACTCCTATAACTCAGTTTGTACTGTTTTCCATGTAGTTAATGAATAATAAGCCATATTATGTAATAACAATTTAATAATATTCTTATAGTACTATTATAAATTTGTTGTTATTAATAAAATAATACAATGTAATTATGAATTTAAAGCATTATGTATTACAAACTACATACCAAATGGTATCCAATATCCCAAGCATCTGAGTATTTTTATATTTCATTATATTATTTCATTCTCAACACTACAGGTTTGTCAGTCATTTTAGAATCATTTACAGCCATGTTCAACAATTTGAACACATCTAACATTTCTAACAGCTTCCTACTAATTATCTGAAGGCCATGAGGAGCAGTAGCATTACACTGGACTGCTAAACACTTGATTACACACTGCTGAACTCCAAACTACTGAATGGTGATTCCAACTTTAACAACTGTAGTTTATTTCAAACAGTACCTGTTCTTGCGTCAGTCCTCTGTATCTAATCCCTCCATCTCTCGGTGGGCGAATGATAGCACAGCCTGAGAGAAAACACACAGTAGATAGTATAATGACGAATTAGAGCAGCCGCTGGCCAGTCTGTCCACTTAATTCTGAGTCCTCCTCCACCCTTTGTATCTACATCATATATATGGGTCCTCAATTATAGACTGCAGTCCATCTGTTTCTCTGCATACTATGTCATCCCTTTTACCCTGTTCTTCAATGGTCAGGACCCCCACAGGACCACCACAGAGCAGGTACTATTTGGGTGGTGGATCATTCTCAGCACTGCAGTAACACTAACATGTTGGTGATCTGTTAGTGTGTGTTGTGCTGATACAAGTGGATCAGACACAGCAGTGCTGCTGGAGTGTCCACTCACTGTCCACTCACTGTCTGCTCTATTAGACACTCCTACCTTGTCAATCCACCTTGTAGATGTAAAGTCAGAGACAACAGTTCATCTGTTGCAGCCCAGTTTGTACTGGTCACACTCTAGTCCTTCATCAGTGGTCACAGGCCGCTGCCCGCAAGGCACTATTGGCTGGATGTTTCTGGCTGGTGGACAATTCTTAGTCCAGCAGCAGCACTGAGGTGTTTAAAAACTCCAGCAGCACTGCTGTGTCTGATCCACCCACACCAGTGCAACACACACTAACATGGCACCACCAGGTCGGTGTCACTGCAGTGCTGAGAATGACCCACCAACCAAATAATACCTGCTCTGTGGTGGTCCTGACCATTGAAGAAGAGGGTACAATAGGGCTAAAGTATGCAAAGAAACATGAACTACAGTCTGTAACTGTAAAAGAAAGTAGCACAAAGATTATTCTTAAATGGTAGAGTGGGCCTCACAGTGATTACTCTCTCTACCAGTTAAGATTATCTTAACACCACAATGATTTTACCAAACTGGGCCCTCATCAGTCCTGTTTTAGCCTACTTAACTGATTTATCACAGATTTATCACAAGTTTCTCATAGCGGATTACTTCTGGTCAGGCATTTAAACATAGGCTACTGTCTTATTCCTTTCAAACAACTAACTGTACAGGTAAGCGGAGTCATACCAACAGCTGCCACAGTCAATAGATTTCTTCATCGGTTACAGTCATTTATCGGTGCCCACAAGTATGTGTATGGCCATAGCCTGTGCTTGTCTTTTTATTCTTTTTGGGAAAACATGGCATATAAGCTAAAATGCTATCTGAATTAATTGTAATGTCATCAAAAGAAGAAATACAGGGGAGGCCATGATTCTGCTCCAAAGAGTGCACTTCATTGAACACACCAGCGGAACAGGCACATACAGAACCCCGAACACAAGGGGGAGGTCACCACTAGCCACACACTTCATCCTAACGGTGACCCTGACAGCCCCTGACACTGAACTACACAAGTAACACATACTCAAGTTAAACTAACAATAACCAACATAAAACAACACAAACAGTCCATTGTTAGGAAGGCTCACGCATACCACGAGCCTTTGCATGTAACCATCACACCATCAGAGTCTCTCAGTGCTAACGGCAGCCAGTAGCAGGAGGCTAAATAGCCCCCTTCACAGGTCAGATCTTATTGAGCCAGGTCCTTGGGTGTGCACTGTCCTGCTAGAACAGATACCATGAGGCACTTGCTGCTCGGCAGCAAGCACATCTAGTCCAGGGCCACGGCCCTGCTGCCATGGCTCCTCTGGCATATTGGAGAGCTCCCCACAGCGTACCACATCATATACTGCACAGCTAGGGGTGGAGGTAACAAAAACAGTGTTCACCCGGCCATTCCACTCTCATTGCCAACCAACGCGCCAACAGTGCTGTCCGGGGCGTCCCTAGGGCTCAATTGCTGGTGACTGGTGATAAGCCCTGAACATGCTGGTCACAGTAGAGATTTCAACGAGCTCATGTTGGTGAGCATGATGAGCTGTCTATAGTCCACACCGCACTTGACCCACTGCCCACGGCCTCCGCTGAGCCTCCTTGGACAGCATCTGTCTACCCACTGACCCAGGCCCGTGGCGCTACCAGGAGCGATATTCTCTCCCTTGCAGTGTGGACTCACCAACTGCTCTGCTGCTCACTGCAGTGCTCCCATGCTGAAGCCTTAGATGGTTTCACTTTTGTTTCACTTGCACCAGCCTCTCACCATCATGCCTCACAGCCTCAACTTCGGCACCAAAGTTTCTTGTGCCAGCCTCAGGCCACAGGGGGAGCATGTCCCACTTCTGACACCAGTGTAGCATTAGCAAAAGAAGAAATACAGGGAGGCTATGATTCTGCTGTGAGGAGTGCTTTTTATTGAACACACCAGCAGAAAAGGCATATACAGAACACCGAACTTGAGGGGGAGGTCACCGCTAGCCACACATCCAAAACCCACAGTCCCTAACACTTAAAAAGTAACAGGATGCTACATTATCATTACACAAAACTATATCAGCCAAAGTACTGGTGCATGAGAGCTCAGTGTGGATTACTGCTGCAGTTATTGCAAAGCAAACCTCTTCCTTTATAAAAGTATGAGCGCTTTGCATGTCACTAAAATAGTATACTAATAATTTAGTTTTCCACAGCAAAGGTGCACAGAGAGTCAAAGGCTAGTACCAGAGAATCACAGGGGACAGCAAATGTTTGCCTGCTAAATATTTGTAATAACCTCACACTAGATAAGTGTTTGAATATATAAAGTTCACATTAAATCTTCTCAACACTGATTTCAATGTGCAGTTTGTCCAAGGATGTAATATATTACCTCCAAGCTGGCTCCTAGCAGCACTTAGCTACCTTTAGGCCTTTGCTATGAGACGAAAGTATGCTCACAGTAATTAATAGCTAGCATTTACTTTGACTCCACTGAAATCATTTGCAAATGTTAGCTAGCATTTAGGCAGTTTACTGAACTCATGTAATTCACGGAGAATGATTAAATGACCACAAATTGCTAGCTAACTGCTGAAAATATGTATCTTGTATATTTCATGGGGATACTTTGTGTGGCAAAAAACTGAAGTGCATCTGGCACACTACACTACACTCTAGACAAATTGAGGGCCTGTAGAAACTTCCATTAACCTTTTTTGACCACTGGAATGTCCTTCAAAATGGTGGTGGAAATCCCCCTGAGAGAAAGTGAGGAGGAGATTTGTGGGAGTGACTTTCTTTTCTGGAATCAGAGCTCAGAGTGGCTGTCTGTTTAAAAAAACGGGCTAAAAGCAAGGACTGTAGTGCAGCAATGGGCCAGCAGGTGGAGCACTTTCCCTTTTGAACTCAACGACAGACAAGCACATAGCCACTAGAGCAATGGTGACAGCCATCAGAGGAGCCAGTGGCTTTTACAAAAGCCATTCAGCCAAATGGGTAAAGACTGCTATACCCGCAGCACTGCATCCCCGCTGCTGTAATTGAATGAAAAGGCAGTATTTCATTCCCTCTAGTTCATAGGAATGCCCCACACAGCTAAAACCAAATAGCACAATGGGAAAATGAGTTTCAAGCGGCAGGGCCGTACATAATAACGGTGTATGAATGGCTGCTGAAATATCTTGTTCTTTTCGCATGCATATACATTTGATTCCAGTAATGGACTTCCAGTCCAGCGTAAATGTCGGCTCTCCCCCGAGGCCTCTCAGGTTTCTTTCAGAGTGAGGGAGTAGGCCTGCTTTAGTCTGTTATTATAGCCTAGTTCACCTTCAGTGTCACCAGCTAATTACAGTAATCATCAAATCCGGCAACAGGGGCCAGTAGAGGCCAGCTAGAGGGTGTAGGTGTGTGTGTGTGTGATGTTTCAGTGTGTTGTTTTAGTGTATGATGTATGAACATCCAAATGAAAAAAGTACATGCACCAACATCATTTTGCCTTTGTAATTGCATTTAAGAATTACTCTGCTGATGTAATATATTGTAATATATCATCTCAAGACAAACCTTGTCATTTCATGGCGAACAGCCAAAAAGTCCAAAATTACTTTGAATTATAAAATCTGTTTACATTAACCTCCATTAAAAGTTAAGAATGCTTATCCCCTCTCCTGAAAAGTTAGGATTTTAGAGATGACGTTTGTTTCAAGTAGTCTTATTCAACAGTCCTACTCAATGCTATGGAAAATGCATAAATGTTCTATTCAGTAGTCTTCTTTAGTAGTCCTATTTTGTCATCATATACAGTAGTCCTATACAGCAGTCTTATTCAGTAGTCCTAGTCAGCAGCCTTACTCAGCAGTCTTAAGTAGTCTTATTCCATACTCCTGTTCAGTAGTCCTATTCAGTAGTCCCAGTCAGTGCTACATAAAAGGCAGAAATGTAGTCCTGGTTAGTTTATCCTGTTCAGTAGTCCTACAGATTTGTTCTATTCAATATTGCTACTCAGTGCTATGTAAAACACATAAATATAGGTCTATTCAGTACTCTTATTCAGGGATCCTATTTTGTGGACATATGCAATGATCCTATACAGCAGTCTTATTCAACAGTGTTATTCAGCAGCCTTACTCAGTAGTCTTATTAAGCAGTCTTATTCAGTAGTCCTGTTCAGTAGTCCTATTTAGTAGTCCTATTCAGTAGTCCAACTCAGTGCTACGTAAAAGACAAAAATACAATTCTATTCATTGCTCCTATTTTGTGGTCCTATAGAGTAGTCCCATTCAGTAGTCTTGTTCAGTAGTCCTACACAGCACTCCTATTCATTTAGTAATCCTTTTCCTTAGTCTTATTCAGTGCTATGTACAAGGCATAAATGTACTGTTATTCAGTAGACCTGTTCAGTAGTCTTGTTTAGAAGACCTATTCAGTAGCCCTGTTGAGCACTATGTACAAGGCATATATGTAGTACTATTCAAGAGACCTGTTCAGTAGTTCTCTTCAGAAGTCCTATGTAGTACTATGAACAAGGCATAAATGTAGTACTATTCAGTAGATGTGTTCAGCAGTCTTGTTCAGAAGACCTATTCAGTAGTCCTGTTTAGTACTAGGTACAAGGCATAAATGCAGTACAATTCCATAGATCTGTTCAGTAGTCCTACTCAGAAGACCTATTTAGTAGTCCTATTCAGTGCTATGCAAAACACATACACTAATCAACAACAGATGTGGGTAATATAAACACCAACGCTGTAGAAAATCAAGTGTAGTGACTGTTATGGACAATAACTTTATCAAAGGGGATAGATTTGCACTGATATGATGTATAAGCCCTGAGCACTTTACTGTTCAACAGGCCATGAAACACAGTAAAGGCCAAATGAATCACATAGTCAATGATGCATTTGGTTATTACAGCTTTCAGGTGCCTAATACTGTTGATATTGTGTTTCATTAGCTGCTCCAATTGGGCTAAAGCAGTCTAGCCAGGCCTGCAATGTCTGAGATAGGAAGCAACCAATTAGACAGAAGATGAGGGGACGTGATCGAAATTTCATTTGCAGATACAGACCGATTCCAGAGGTGAATAACAGCCCAGACATAAACGGAATATAAACACAGCAGCTTCGCAAACACAACACACACCTCCACACTCACTCACACACACTCAGATGAGAACTTCCTCAAAAAAACCATATATTTACATTTTAACACGTGAATACACAGAACGATTTACCAAACGGCAGAAAAGCACTCAAAAAAAAGGCACATGAAGACATGCACAGCAGACAGAAAGCTGAAAAACACAAACACTATCACGCACGCTTTTCACGTTACCTGCGGTTGTGTTGTGTGCAGCCTCAGTGAGGGAGTCAAACACGACGAGAATCAAAAGAACAAAAAACACTGCCATTTCTCCACCTGCACACAGAGAGAGAGAGAGAGAGAGAGAGAGAGAGAGAGAGAGAGAGAGAGAGAGAGATGGTTAGAATAAGACAGAAAGTGGGGTGTGTGAAAGAAAAAGTATAGACTGAACAAAAGGGGAGAATGAAAGGGAAAGCAGGAGAATAAGAGAGTAGAGGGGACGACAGGGGAGAGAAAAAGAAAGAGAGGCTGAGTTAATGAGTGTAGAGAGAGAGCAAGTGAAAGAAGTGGGAGTAGAGAACAGGAAAAAGAGGAGAGGATGAATGACAAGATGATAAGAGAAATAGGTTTGAATAGGTAGAGGTACAATGAAAGAGCAAACACAGAGAAAAAAAGGAGAGAGAGTGAAGAAGAGAGTACAGAGGGAGAGAAAAAGGAGAGTGAGTGAAGAAGAGAGTACAGAGAGAAAGAGGAGAGAGTGAAGAAGAGAGTACAGAGAAAGGAGAGAGTGAACAAGAGAGTGCAGAGAGAGAAAGACAAGAGAGAGTGAACAAGAGGGTACAGTGGGAGCGAAAGAGGAGAGAGTGAACAAGAGAGTACACATGGAGAGAAAGAGGAGAGAGTGAACAGGAGAGTGCAGAAAGAGAAAGAGGAGAGAGAGTGAACAAGAGAGTACAGAAAGAGAAAGAGGAGAGAGAGTGAACAAGACAGTACAGAGAGAAAGAGGAGAGAGTGAACAAGAGAGTAAAGATGAAGAGAAAGAGGAGAGAGAGTGAACAAGAGAGTACAGATGGAGAGAAAGAGGAGAGAGTGAACAGGAGAGTGCAGAAAGAGAAAGAGGAGAGAGAGTGAACAAGAGAGTACAGAAAGAGAAAGAGGAGAGAGAGTGAACAAGAGAGTACAGAAAGAGAAAGAGGAGAGAGAGTGAACAAGAGAGTACAGAAAGAGAAAGAGGAGAGAGTGAACAAGAGAGTAAAGATGAAGAGAAAGAGGAGAGAGAGTGAACAAGAGAGTACAGATGGAGAGAAAGAGGAGAGAGTGAACAAGAGAGTACACATGGAGAGAAAGAGGAGAGAGTGAACAAGAGAGTACACATGGAGAGAAAGAGGAGAGAGTGAACAAGAGAGTGCAGATGGAGAAAGAGGAGAGAGTGAACAGGAGAGTGCAGAAAGAGAAAGAGGAGAGAGAGTGAACAAGAGAGTACAGAAAGAGAAAGAGGAGAGAGAGTGAACAAGACAGTACAGAGAGAAAGAGGAGAGAGTGAACAAGAGAGTAAAGATGAAGAGAAAGAGGAGAGAGAGTGAACAAGAGAGTACAGATGGAGAGAAAGAGGAGAGAGTGAACAAGAGAGTACACATGGAGAGAAAGAGGAGAGAGTGAACAAGAGAGTGCAGATGGAGAAAGAGGAGAGAGTGAACAAGAGAGTACAGATGGAGAGAAAGGAGAGAGAGTGAACAAGAGAGTACAGATGGAGAAAGAGGAGAGAGAGTGAACAAGAGAGTACAGATGGAGAGAAAGAGGAGAGAGTGAACAAGAGAGTACAGATGGAGAGAACGGAGAGAGTGAACAAGAGAGTACAGAGAGAGAAAGAGGAGAGAGTGAACAAGAGAGTGCAGAAAGAGAAAGAGGAAAGAGTGAACAAGAGAGTACAGATGGGGAGAAAGAGGAGAGAGTGAACAACAGAGTACAGATGGAGAGAAAGAGGAGAGAGTGAACAGGAGAGTGCAGAAAGAGAAAGAGGAGAGAGAGTGAACAAGAGAGTGCAGAAAGAGAAAGAGGAGAGAGAGTGAACAAGAGAGTGCAGAAAGAGAAAGAGGAGAGAGAGTGAACAAGAGAGTGCAGAAAGAGAAAGAGGAGAGAGTGAACAAGACAGTACAGAGAGAAAGAGGAGAGAGTGAACAAGAGAGTACAGATGGAGAGAAAGGAGAGAGTGAACAAGAGGAGAGAGTGAACAAGAGAGTACAGATGGAGAAAGAAGAGAGTGAACAAGAGGAGAGAGTGAACAAGAGAGTACAGATGGAGAAAGAAGAGAGTGAACAAGAGAGTACAGATGGAGAGAAAGAGGAGAGAATGAACGAGAGAAAGAGGAGAGAGTGAACAAGATAGTACAGATGGAGAAAGACGAGAGAGTGAACAAGAGAGTACAGATGGAGAAAGAGGAGAGTGAACAAGAGAGTACAGACGGAGAGAAAGGAGAGAGTGAACAAGAGAGTACAGACGGAGAGAAAGGAGAGAGTGAACAAGAGAGTACAGATGGAGAGAAAGAGGAGAGAGTGAACGAGAGATTACAGACGGAGAGAAAGAGGAGAGAGTGAACGAGAGAGTACAGACAGAGAGAAAGTGGAGAGAGTGAACAAGAGAGTACAGACAGAGAGAAAGAGGAGAGAGTGAACAAGAGAGTACAGATGGAGAGAAAGAGGAGAGAGTGAACAAGAGAGTACAGATGGAGAGAAAGAGGAGAGAGTGAACGAGAGATTACAGACGGAGAGAAAGAGGAGAGAGTGAACGAGAGAGTACAGACAGAGAGAAAGAGGAGAGAGTGAACAAGAGAGTACAGACAGAGAGAAAGAGGAGAGAGTGAACAAGAGAGTACAGACAGAGAAAGAGGAGAGAGTGAACAAGAGAGAAAGAGGAAAGAGTAAACGAGAGTACAGATGGAGAAAGGAGTGAACAAGAGAGTACAAACAGAGAGAAAGAGGAAAGAGTGAACGAGAGTACAGATGGAGAAAGAGGAAAGAGTGAACAAGAGAGTACAGATGGAGAGAAAGGATAGAGAGTGAACAAGACAGTACAGACGAAAAGAAAAAGGAGAGCGAGAAAGAGGAGAATAAGAAAGAATAGATGGAGAGAAAGAGGACAGAAGGAGGGGAGAGAGAAGCAAAGAGTAGCTGGGTTAATAAGAAAAGAGAAAGAGTGATGAATGAGAGAAGCGTGAGAAAAAGAAGAGATAAGGAGAGAGAGGGAGTGCATGGGAAAGTGAGAACGAGAGAGAAAAAGAGATAATGAGAGTGGAAATGAGGTAGAGAGAGAGCAGAGAGGTAAAATCAGAGAGAATGACACGGAGAGCGAGCGAGGGGAGACGGAGCGTAGAGAGTGAAAGGAGAGAGTGGCAGGGTGAGAAATGGGGAGAGCGTTAAAGGAGAGGAGAGAGAGTGGTGGGTTCAGGGGGCCGAGCGAGGCGGGTGAGTGAGCGGTGTGATGGATGTGAGGAGAGAGGGTGTGGGAGGGACGGAGTGAAACACACGGAGGAGAGAAACAGAGCGGAGAGAGGAGAAGAAGCCAGAGAGGAAGGAGGGAAAACAGACGAGTAAAAAGAGCAACAGAGGCGTCGTAAACAGCTCTCGTGAGCAGATGCCCAGTCCAAAGCGCCCAAAAGCTCCAATCCCACTTTTCCCAGCATCCCCCCGGCTGAATGAGTCATCCTCCGCTGGGTGTTGTGCCTCGCTCAGTGGAAAATCAAATTTACACAATTTTGCCCACTTCTTCCCAAAAGCAGTCCATCAGCCTAGACACGCTTAGGGTAGGAAGTTTGATTTCTTTGGGTAAAAAAGACGTCTCGGCAAATGAAGCCACCCTAATCTTTGACGCGACTTGAAGTGACATTGTTTAGATTTTTATACAGCAGTTTTTCAGTTAATCATATCGTATGTGTTTCAATTCAAGCCTGTGATATTAATAGTGGAGTTGTTTAGCATGTTTGCTATCTTTTGGCCTCCATAGTCCAAGCAAGCAGCATGAGAGTCAAAGACTATTCCATAGACAGCAGAAGGGTTTTTTTTTTGCCGTGGCGCAGTGCTACAGAGTTCAACTGCTGTGAGGTGGTCATAGGTGTGCGTAGATCATGGATTTTACAATGGCTTTGATCGTGGCTGACCAATCAGATTAGCCAGCATCATTACATCATAAAAACTTCATCAATTATTAATAAGCCATTAGAACAAACTAACAAAAAGGGCAAAGGGCAGCCATTATATCCAACAAATATGAATATGTGATGAAGCTGACAGGTTTAATGCTGACATGAAGAAGTCAAAAGTAAGATCGGTAAAGATGTTTAACTGTACACTCACCGGCCACCTTATTAGGTATGCCTTGCTAGTAAAAGGTTGGACCCCCTTTTGCCTTCCGAACTGCTTTAATTCTTCATGGCACACTTTCAACAAGGTATTGGAAACGTTCCTCAGAGATTTTGGTTGGTTATTTGAGTTCCTGTTGCCTTTCTATCATCTGGAACCAGTCTGCCCATTCTCCTCTGACCTCTCACATCAACAAGGCATTTTCATCCACACAACTGACCGCTCACTGGATATTTCCTCTTTTTCGGACCGTTCTCTGTAAACCCTGGAGATGGTTGTGTGTGAAAATCCCAGTAGATCAGCAGTTTCTGAAATACTCAGACCAGCCCGTCTGGCACCAACAACCACGCCACGTTCAAAGTCACTTAAATCCCCTTTCTTCCCCATTCTGATGCTCGGTCTGCACTTCAGCAAGTTGTCTAGACCACCTCTACATGCCTAAATGCACTGAGTTGCAGCCGTGTGATTGGCTGATTAGCTATTTGTGTTAACAAGCAACTGAACAACTGTACCTAATAAAGTGGCCGGTGAGCGTATAAATCAATGTGGGTTCACTATTAGGCAAACAACAGGTCACTGGTGCCCTTTTTGCATATGCATTTTTGTTGCTTCTTTATGATTTTGAGGTCTTTAAGACCTAATTAATAACTATGAACAAACCCATTTGAAACCATTCATGAATAATTCATAAGAGTAGACTTATTTTAACGTGGCACTGAATGTTATATGATTATTTACGTTACTTTCAGACTTGTTTTAGGTATTTTCATCTAGTGAAATTGTCTTATTCCAGTGACACATCATTTAACTTACTTTAAAAAGGCCCATATAATACATTTTCTTTTATTTTTCCCTCTGGGTTTCGTCTGGGTTTATGAACCAAACACAGTCATCATTCATTTTTACATGGTCGCTTTCCAACTTGTGGAAGCATATCAGCATCATAACTAATATGAAAATATTACTGATAGGTAAAATGGTGGATTTAAACTTCCCACTCACATACACAATGTTGCACTCAAAATGAATATTCAAATACAATACTGCCGTTTTAATTTACCATGTGGTATAGCATTGATGTTTCTCACACACACACACACACACACACACACACACACACCTATGCCGCTTCTTCCTCAGGGTTGCGGGGGTTGCTGGAGCCTATCCCAGCGGTCATCAGGTGGAAGGCAGGATACACCCTGGACAGGTCACGAGTCCATCGCAGGGCAGACAGACAGACACCTAGGGGCAATGTAGCATGTCCAATTGGCCTGACTGCATGTCTTTGGACTGTGGGAGGAAACAGCAGAACCCGGAGGAAACCCACGCAGACACGGGGGAACATGCAACCTCCACACAGAAAGGACCCAAGCCCTTCTTGCTGTGAGGCAACAACGCTACCCTTCACGTCATCGTGCCACCATTGATGTTTCATGTACAGAAAAATTTAGAAGCTTTTTAAGCAGCTAAATTTAAATTAAAATGTGCAAAAATAATATTTATGCTTAATGTGCTAATGGAAGTTGCATGTAAATTGGGAATAAAATGTAATTTATCTTATATGCACATTATTTTATTAGCTGGTTGCAAAGCAGAAGATCAATTACAGCCTGGCTCATGTAGAACCAGAGTTTCCCCATTATCTTATTAATTAAGTGCATGTATACACATTGATCAGAGTTCTGACAAAATCTGACCTTCTGCAGTTATCGGATTATTAGGCGCATGTAAAACACTCACTGATGGCGCTATTTTAATCTCCTTTTCTTCTTTTTACTTTGGATTTATATGGCCTTAATCTTGTTTGTTTTATAGTGAAACACTTTGACTGACACTTGCTTTCTTTTCAATGTGCTACATAAATAACTTGAGCTGACTTGATTTTCCCTTGTGTGGTCTAGGGATCAAGAGCAATATAAATAACAGCCAGACTAACTCGATCCAAAAACCCTTCAGGATAAATGAACATGTGTAACCTGCCTGGGAGAGGGTCACCGGGACCTACCCCTGGAGCCAGGCCAGCCCCTAGCGTCCCTCGGTGAGCACCTGGTGGCCAGGCAGCCCACGTAACACGGCCGGGCTCAGCCCGAAGAGGCAACGTGGGGGGACCATGTGGGCCCACCACCTGCAAGTTCCAGCATGGGGGAGCGATGCAGTGCCACATAGGCAATGGGAGATTGTGGGGAGGCCTTTGGTGGCCCAGGCCCTTGTAGTAGAAAGTAAGTGGAAGTAAGTGGAATGTAATCTCACTGGGGGGGAGGAGCCAGAGCTTGTGCAGGAGGTTGAAAGGTACCAACTAGATATAGTTGGGCTCTTGGGCTCACCTCCACCCACAGTGTCAGCTCTGGAACCAAACTCCTGGATAGGGGTTGGACCCTCTCCTACTCAGGGGTTGCACAGGGTGAGAGGTGCTGGGCAGGTGTAGGGATAATCACGAGTCACCGGCCGGCGGCTGTGCAGTTGGAGTTCGTCCCAGTAGACGAGATGGTCGCCTAAATGCAAATTAAAATCGCAGAGAGGAAAACTCTGACTGTTGTCTGTGCTTATGCACCAAACAACAGGTCAGAGTATTTGGCCTTCTTGGAGTGAGTGGGCGTGGTTCTGGAAACGGTCCTGCCTACAGACTCTGTCTTACTGGGAGACGTCAATGCTCACATTGCCAATGATTGGGAGACCTGGAGAGGTGATTGGGAAAAATGGCCTGCCCGATCTAAACCCAAATGGTGAATTGTTATTGGACATCTGTACCAGGCATGGATTGTCCGTAACGAACACCAAGTTCGAACACAAGGACGTTCATAACTGTACATGTTACCAGAGTTTCTTGGGTCAAAGGTCAATGATCGACTTTGTTGTCATTTCATCTGACTTGGGACCATATGTTCTGGACACTCGGGTGAAGAGAGGTGCTGAGCTGTCAACTGATCACCATCTGGTGCTGAGTTGGATCAGATGGCAGGGAAGACTGATGGTCAGACCCGGTAGGCTCAAGCGAATAGTGAGGGTGTACTGGGAACAAATGTTGGAGGCCCCTGTTTGGAATGATTTCAACTCCCACCTCCAGGAGAGCTTTTCTCATGTCCCAGAGGAGGTAGGGTACATGGAGTCTCCATTGTGGAAGCTGCCAGACGTAGCTGTACCCAAAACCTTATGGGTGCCCATCAGGGCGGTAACCCAAGAACCCCCTGGTGGATAGCGGTGGTGAGGGAGGCCGTCAAGCTGAAGAAAGAGGCTTTTAGGGACTGCTGTCAATGTGGCAGAAGCAAAATCCAGGGCATGGGAGGAGTTTGGTGAAGCCATGAAAAAAGACTTTCGGCCAGCCTCAAGGAGGCTCTGGACAACTGTCCGGTGACTCAGGCATGGTCAGGGTGGCTGTGCCCAAGCTGTTTGAAGTCAGAAACTCTGACTTCAAATGAGGATATTGTCGGTCAGTAGTAGGAGCACTTTGAGGAACTCTTTAATCCAGGGGACATTCCTCCTCCAAGGGAGCCAGAGGCTTCTGGTGTGTCACGCTCCATTTCCCTGGAGGAGGTCACTGAGGTAGTTGGCAAGCTCTTCAGTGGCAAGGCACCAGGGGTCGATGAGATCAGTCTGGAGATACTTAAGGCACTGGATACTGTGGGGCTGTCATGGCTAACATGCCTCTGCAATACTGCATGGACCCCGGGAACAGTACCCTTGGACTGGCAGACTGGGGTGGTGTTCCCTATTTTTAAAAAAAAGGGACTGGAGGGTGCACGCCAACCATCGGGGTATCACACTGCTCAGTCTCCCTGGGAAAGTCTATGCCAAGGTGCTGGAAAGGAGACTTCAACCGATAGTTGAACCTCAGATTGAGGAGGAACAATGCGGATTCCGTCCCAGCCGTGGAACAACAGACCAACTTTTCACCCTCTCACTACATGTGTTTTGTGGATTTGGAGAAGGCTTATGACCATGTTGCCCGAGATATCTTGTGGGAGGTCCTCCGGGAGTATGGGTTGCCAGGGATACTACTCCGGGCCATTGAATCTCTGTACTCCCGGACTGAGAGCTTTGTTCGTATACTCGGCATTAAGTCAGACTCTTTCAGTGTTAGCATAAGACACTAGCAGGGTTGTTCCCTGTCTCCACTCCTGTTTGTGAAATTCATGGACAGAGTGTCAAGGTGTTGTGGTTTGCAGCTGAGTGCGAAGTTGTTGGTATGTGGATCAGCACCACCAAGTCTGAGCCCATGGTCTTAGTCCGGAAAAGGATGGAATGCCCACTCCAGGTAAGGGGAAAAGCCGCAGGCTGGGACAGGCAGCAACAGGCAAAGTCATAAGGCGAAGCTTTCTGTTTACAAGTTGGTCCCAACCCTCACCTATGGTCATGAGCTGTGGGTAATGACCGAAAGAATGAGATCATGAATACAAGCGACAGAAATGAGCTTTCTTCACAGGGTGGCGGGCTACACTCTAATAGGGTGAGGAGCTTGGTCATCTAGGAGGAGCTCACAGTAGAGCCCCTACTCCTCCACATTGAGAGGAGACAGTTGAGGTGGTTTGGGCATCTGATCCAGATGCCCCGGACGCCTCCCGGTGGGGGTGTACAAGGCATGGCCTACCGGGATAAGACCCCGGGGTCATACTAGGACCTGCTGGAGGGATTATATCTCTAAGTTGGCCTGGGAGTAGCTTGAAGGCTGGGAATAAGGTGGAAGAATGTTCAATTCAGCAAATTATCATTCATTACTATTTGATAAATATGTAGGTCTGTTATCTGTAGTGGACATGTGAACTTATTTTTGTTCTGAAAGTAAACAAATCATGTCGTTTGACTAGGGACACAAAAAGCTTTGCACATGAGTATACTCGTTTAAATGGCCCTGTGATGATGGGGAGAGAGAAATCACGGTGAGCGGGAAATCTAGGACAATCCTCCACTGGTAGTGTTAGGGTGTGTGTTTGTGTGTCTCTGTGTGTGTGTGTGTGTGTGAGAGAGAGAGAGAGCATCCTGCAAAACACACACTCCTTTCTCCTGCACACGTTGGCATCACACACTCGACTATCACCCAGAGCTGATCTGAATGAATTCAATAAACTCGGCCCATTTCTGCACTAATCTGATATGCAGGTGAGTGAGGGAGCTCAGGCAGCCTGCAGGCCATACGCCGCCTGCACCGGAGCCACAATGGAAAAGCAATTTCTGCAGCTTTTTCACACAAGAATCAAACCACTCTCCGAGGGCTACGGATGAGTACACGAGTCGTAACGCATTTCGTCCCACACAAAAGGAGGCAGACGCGCTTTTCAGTTCAGGTTGAGCCGCTTGCTCTGAAGGCGAGACGAAAAGAGAGAAGGAGAGAGAAAAGAGGACAGATAAGTGAAAGGGTTCCTGTCTGGAGGGGAAGTGATGTTGTGTTTTTTGTTGTTATGTGAGAGTGAAGCTAATGGAAGCGCTTTCCTGCAGTGCAGGGTTAACACGGCTCACAACATACACGGACTCTTACGTGGGCATGGAAGCATAAAAACAAGACCCCCACCTGGGGCACAACACTTAACTTTCTCTCTGGCTGTCTTGCTCTCGCTCTCGCTCTGTCTCTGTCTTTTACTCTGTTCCTTTCTTATACTCTCATCCCTCTCTCTGTGTGTCTTTACAACTTACTCTTGTTTTCTTTCTGCCTCTTTTTCTAGAAGTATTTTACTGATACCTCTCTCTCTCTCTCTCTCTCTCTCATTCTCACTGACTCTCTCTTTTTGTCTTTCTCTCTCCTAGTCTCTGAAGTTCACTCTCCCCCACTCGCTGCGTCTCACTGACTCGCTCACTAATTCCTTGTCTCTTGTTCTCAACATATGTTATTGATCCCTCTTTCTCTCTCAGTATCTTTTTCTCCCTCTTTGCTCTCTTTGTCCTCTCTCTCTCTAATTCGCTGCATCCCTGTATCTCTTTCTTGTAAAAACTAAACACGCTGCAGATTAACACTGGATTAAAATCACATCACAATTATTACAGTTAGACTGTAAAACTACACACGCTGCAGATTAACACTGGATTGAAATCACTCCACAAATATTACAGTCAGACTGTAAAACTACACACTGCTGATTCATACTGGATTAAAATCACATCACAATTATTACAGTTAGACTGTAAAACTACACACGCTGCAGATTCATACTGGATTAAAATCACTCCACAATTATTACAGTCAGACTGTAAAACTACACGCTGCAGATTCATACTAGATTAAAATCACTCCACAATTATTACAGTCAGACTGTAAAACTACACGCTGCAGATTCATACTAGATTAAAATCACTACACAATTATTACAGTCAGACTGTAAAACTACACACGCTGCAGATTCATACTGGATTAAAATCACTACACAATTATTACAGTCAGACTGTAAAACTACACACACACACTGCAGATTAACACTGGATTAAAATCACATCACAATTATTACAGTTAGACTGTAAAACTACACACGCTGCAGATTAACACTGGATTAAAATCACTCCACAATTATTACAGTCAGACTGTAAAACTACACATGCTGCAGATTCATACTGGATTAAAATCACTCCACAATTATTACAGTCAGACTGTAAAACTACACACACTGCAGATTCATACTGGATTAATATCACTCCACAATTATTACAGTCAGACTGTAAAACTACACACTGCAGATTCATACTGGATTAAAATCACTCCACAATTATTACAGTCAGACTGTAAAACTACACACACTGCAGATTCATACTGGATTAAAATCACTCCACAATTATTACAGTCAGACTGTAAAACTACACACTGCAGATTCATACTGGATTAAAATCACTCCACAATTATTACAGTCAGACTGTAAAAACCACACTAAATACATTTGTTTCAGAGATGTGAGGCTCTACCTCACCCTGCAATTGGAGTCAGGGTCCATAAGCGTCATAAGTCTTAAGCACCCCCTCTGGTGCAGTACCAGAAAATGGAAACCTCACCTTAGTCAGAAAGGTCCAGCCAATAAAGCACTGATAATCTCTTTAAGATAACATGATGTTCCATAATGTGGTTGTTTTGATCAGCAGCAGTAAAAGGGGCTCATAATTTGCCAAGTAAAACTTTGTTAATGTTAAAGCAGGGTCTTGGGTCAGGCTCCTTGTATGCTGGCAATTGGAGTTCAAATTCCTGATTGGGCAGCAAAGCTAATGCATCACTGTGTTTGTTTGAATCTGAAACATGATCACACATCATGTCTCTCACAATGAGTACGTTTCCATGCACCCGATAATCACAATCGGTTATCTGATTATTCAAAATGGTCATGTGAACAGCATACTCCAATCTAGAAATCCGATTAATAAATCTGATAAAGACAGCTAGAGTTTAGCTCAGTAATCAGATTTCTCAGTGCATGTAAACTCTTACTCTGATTTCTTTCGAATTTCTTAGTCTGCACATGTGCAAAACAGACCGCAGTACCAGAAATGAGCGAGAAGCGCTGCCAAGAGATGCAGCAAAGCACTTTAGAGCGATGCTGAAACCGACTACATTCTGGACGAAATTAAGGTTTTAAATATTCTTTATTTTCTAGATGATGTAAGTTCATGTTTCCAGGTTAAGCAGCACTATGAGTTTTATATGGCGTTTGTCGCGTCTTCATCTGTGAGTTTATTGGCTGGTTGTAAAGCAGAAATCGGATTACTGTCTGATTCATGTAAACCTGGAGTTTCCCCATCATCTGATTACTCAAGTGCATATAAAGGCATTGATCAAATTACTGACAAAATCTGACTTTCTACAGTTATCTGATCATTAATTGCATGTAAATGCACTCAATGAAAGTAGACGCAGTATGCTGTAAAAAGAAAAATATGTTTAAATAAAGTTTACTTCACATTCATTATGTCCCATGTTTGTTTTTTTTCTTCTTTTGTGTGTTTCCAGGTGGATAATGCTCGCCCTTTCTGTGATGTGATTGGTTGCTTCAGACGGTGACCACAATAAAAGATCTGTTTCTTCAGAAAGCAGCTTTATTCGTTCAACTCGGCCTGTCCTGCTGCTCCGTTCATTACCCGCCACACAGCAGACCGAATTTTGCTTGTCTTGCACAGTTTGACTGTTTAAATGGAGTATTTGAGTCCGTAAGAACTCTTTGCAGTAGCTTCATAGCTCCGTACACAGATTGTCTTCTGTTTAAATGCTTTTCTTATGGCTTCTCTTTGTTTGTTTGCCATACTGTGAAATAGGAAGCGTAGTCATTCGTCATTGTTTGAGTAGAGCAGTAAGGGGGGTGTTTTTTATAGTTTTCTTTTCTGTGTGTGCAGCAGGTTAGATGTTTTCCTTTCAAAGATTTGTTTGTTATTTTGGGATTTGCGTCTCCCTGAAGCCAAATTTTGTGCTAGGTTACCTTTTCACTCTCCACTGCCTTTGATAAGGCAAAGTGCTGATTCATAAGGCTTCAAAGAAAATAATAAATAATGAAAAAATGATTGGCCTTGCTATTTGCATTGCTGGTTTTTTAGTGTTTTCTAGTTTAACCCTCTCTCTGGTCTGGTAGCTGCACTCTCAGATACTGACCTATCACTGTGGTGGTTCCCCTCATATCACTCGGATGGGACCCTCAAGGGTGCATCTTCAGTAGGTTTACTTAGGGAACATAACCGTATCATCCACTAGAGTTATTTTCATTCATTTTTAAGGTGCATTATTTTATTTTCACAATTGTCACAATGTCTACAACACAAACACAGTTGTATTATTTACTGTCCAAAACCACCAGTGAACCTACACTGAGCATTCATATGTGATGTTGATTATGAGAAAAGTGGTTAATTTGAAAAAAATATGTTTTCTTTGGCACTCTTTTTGCCTCACAGCACCCTGCATGTACCTCTCCACCATGAATGGATTTTAACAATGGATTTTAAGCCAGATATGTAAAGAAAAACTGTAGTAAAACAACGTTCCGGCATCAGGCAGCGCATTCATAGCCATTTCATGTAATAACTTTCAATGAGGGGGCTTTAAGAGACATTTAACGCTTCAGACGCATGGCAAAAAATGATATCTTGGCAAGTTTGATTATCTAAAACATAGTTAATATGTATAATTCTCGTTTAGTGTCACGTTTGGCCCCTCCCACTCTTCCATGTGCATCTGTTTACACGTCCATGTCCACGGCTTCTTTGTTTCTGCCTCCTTGTTTCTTGTCTCCGTCCTTGATTGTTTCCGCCTGTTTTCCACCTGTGTCCTGTTATCCCTTGTTTGCCCTCTTGTATTTAAGCCCTGTGTTTTTCCGAGTCGACTGCTGGTTTTGATTTGTTTGATTTGTTCAACATGTATGTATTGTTTGATCCTGTGGTGTTTCGGTTATTCCGGCCTTTGTTGTGCGTTTCCACCCGGCGTTTCTTTTATGTCTGTCCCTCCTGTTCTCTGTGTTGGCTCTCTGACCCTGGACCATTCCGACCCTGATTATGGAGTTACATTTAGATTGTTGTAACTTTATTATAAGATTATTATTATTCATTTTGCTTGTGGTAAAAATATGCTTGAACCAAAAAATAGCTGCCAATATAGCATAATATATAAAAAATATAAAATTACTTAAAATATATTTTTTAAAAAGGCTAGAAATACGTTAAATAATCCTATACTAAGGTTACAACAATATCAACATAAGAATTATTAGAAATATCAAGTAGATTTAAGATGACATCACTTCCCATCGGGTTTGACTTCGTGAGATTGTCTACAGAAGCAATTCACATCAAACCACTCTGAATGACATTGTTTACATCAATTATTTAATCATGCAAACATTTTGAAAAACCACTGCTGTACCTTTTATGGTACATTTACATTGTTAATACCATCATGAACAAAAATGCACCTTGAGCAGTACCCTTGTGTGAGCGGCCAGTCTTTCCTTCTTTTTCTTTATCACATCTAAGCCACAGAGGACATATCATTCATGCTGCCTGTTCTCCCCCTTCAGCCCCTGTTACCCCGCCCCCAAAACTAGCACACATCTATATGTTCAGAAAACCGCAGGAACATGAGACAGAACTCATTAACATTCAGATGAATACACAATAAAAGACAAAGCGAACACTCTGGCAGGTGACGGTCCCGCTCAGGACATTTAACAGAAGGCAGAGCCGCCGCTTCCTTTGACTTGAACCTAATCTGAAAACTGCCTAATTCTGTTGCCAGGCAACCATTCATATACCCTCCTCTCGTCTTCTTTCTCTGGCTTTAGCTCTCTTGCTCTCTCGCTCTCTCTTTCAGTTGGTTTCACAAACTATCTGCAGCCCAATGGGAGAGAGAGGTCAACAGAGAGAGCGAGAGAGAGAGGTGTGAGAGGAGTGGAGGGCAGTGCCCCAACAACACCGCCACTCTTTACACCCAAAGCAGACAGCATCTCTCTCTCTCTCTGTCTCTATCACTCCCTCTCCCTCTCTCTCTCTCTCTCTCTCTCTCTCTCTCTCTCTCTCTCTCTCTCTCTCTCTCTCTCTCTACTGACTGACAGTGGACAATCTCCTGGCTCTTCGATCGGCCCGTTCTCACACTGATAAGGCTGCTGAATTGAAAGTGTGACTGTCTGGCTGATGCAAATCTCTGATTAGAGGAGACAAACTGCTGGACGGTGTGTAGATACATGCATTTATCTTATACAGTGTCAGGATGTGTCCTCATCTACAGTCATATGCAAAAGTCTGAACAACCCTTGGTCAAATTACATGTTTTGATGATTTTCTAAGTGTAAACAAGTTATTCAATTAAAACATTTCTGCAAATTTAAAGGCACGACTTCTGTGTATCTCCTGAGAGTTCAGAGTTTAAAGAGAAATTCCATCAATTTTTTTTACAACCCCACTGGTGTCATCCTGTATAAATAAAAATAACACATGGCCACGACTTAATAAGGCATATTATTACAAGATATTCTTTAGTCGTGGCCACGAGTTAATTACCTCATTCCCACGCCTTACTAGGTCATGGCCACGCATACACAGATGATACTAAACATAATATGTAACATATATTATATATTATGACATATGTTTTATAGGTTATATGTAACATACACATTGTATCTGGAAAGCCACTAGTAATGTGGACGACCCCATCCATCCCTCACACTGACTTTTTTACTGCTGCCGTCTGGCAGAAGGTACCGGAGCATCCGTGCCACCACTGCCAGACTGTGCAACAGCTTTATTCCTCAAGCGATCAGGTTCTTAAACTCACAAGGACTGAGCTAACCCCCACGCCTCCTCACACACCCATACTGCACACACACACACACACACACACACACACACACACACACACTCCACACACACAACTGTTTTGATGCTCTACTTGCACTGTCTGGATCATTGCTGCTACACTGTGTTTTCACTGTTTTACTCAGGTCTTTTTTCTACCTCAGTAACTGCTGTGTTTCTGTCTGTCATCTGACTGCGTGACTCACAGATCACAGCATGTTAAATATCTCTGCTCCTTATTCCACGACCTCATGTCCAGAATAAGTGCTGTGTCAGTGCTGCACTGTCTGTTTACTGTGCCTAATGTCTGTTTAATTTATCCTATTTATTGTTTCTAGCTTACATTTTTGTTTGCACACGATGTCTGCACGTTCGCACCTTGTACTCTTTGTTCCTTGTTGCACCGTGTTGTTCCTGGAGGAACGTAATTTCACTCCACGGTGTACTGGTACATAGATGGAATGACAATAAAAGGCTCTTGACTTGACTAACATATATACCAATATACAACATGATATTACACATAAAGTACGTAACACAGCAGATCCTTCAATATTGCTGTTACAACACAACCTCATATCTCTGTTTTTGTTGATTTTAAATTTTTGCCCTAATTTAAAAGGACATATATAAAAAATACACTGTGTGTAAATTTCATGAAGAATGGAGCAAAAGAAACAGTTCAAAATTACTTGGGGGGGAAAAGAAAAAAAAAAAAAAAAAAAAAAAAAATATCAGGCTCCATTGACTTACAATAAAAGTAAGGTAGGTTTGTTTTCCTTCTCCTGTAAAGTCAACATTTTGGAGACACAAGGTTTTGATCCGTCAGCAGCGATATGTTTCTCTAAGCACATAATGGATATCGTCAGTACTTAAAGAACACTACATGTGTCACGCATCCCTCTGGCCATGTCGTTGCCATGCATTAGGATCAAATTTCCACACGTTAATTAGGCGTGGCCACGCATTATTTTTATTTCTGTGAGATGTCACCAGCAGGCCTCTGTAATTTTTCAACATTTCTGCGTAATTCAATTGCAATGTAAACAAGTAGTTCGATGTTAAATGTTTTACTGTAATGAAACCTACATTTTATTTAAATAAAGAGGTGATGGTGTTACAATGTCAACCACAAATATTGCTTAGATGATGATATTTTATTGTATGATAAATTGGTTAAGGTGATAAATTATAGAGTAGAATTGTTGGACCCCTCTTCCTTAATCAGAACCAGGACCAGGAGGCCAGCCTTGCGTCTGTAGCACTGATCTATATTTCTGTGTTTTGCAAACGGGTCACAGACGACATGCTGACCCATTCAACAAAGAAAATGGCCGTGTTATATAGGCTGGCTCAGGTGCATTGTCGCCTGGACGGTTGCGAGTTAGGTACAGAAGTAGCAGCTGTTCTTAACCTATGAACAGACAGTCAGACATAAGGGCTTAGAATGTCGTCCCCTTGTCCTCTCAGCTACAGCTACCAGGAAGCTTATACATGTCACATAATATAACACATAATTCATGTTACATATAAAGCATATAATACAGCGGATCCTTCAACATGCTTCTCTGAGCATATAATGGATATCATCAGTACTTAGAGATCCACTGTGGCGACCCCTAAAGGGAGCAGCCGAAAGAAGAAGAAGGTCAGTACTTAAAGAGCACTGCATGTGTCGCGCATCCCTCCGGCTCAGACTCACCCAAGGACTACATTTCCCAGAATCCCCAGGGAGATCATGTGACTGTAGAACTTCCACAATTCACAATCACCTGTATACTAATCTGTTTCACCTGCTCTGTGGGTCATGTGACTAGCCTTATTTAGTTTAGAATCCCAGGTTTTAGACTAGATTCATTAGAAGGCATTGCTTCTCATTTAGAGCTGCTGAGTGTTTCCTCTGTGCTACGTGGTCTGATTGTGTTCGGCTTGTGTTTATGGATTTTCTGACTGCCTTTTCTGCCTTTTTTTCTGGCTGCCTGATTACTTCCTTGTTATTTTTGTTCTTTTCTGTATTTGGTCTTTTTTGAATTTGGCCTACACCTGTTAACCAACCGACTACAGTTCTCATCAAATCCTTTTTACCATGAGCGTCTGGTGTGGTTATGTCACGTTACAGCATGTTTCATTAAAGATGCTTAAGTAGTTCAATAATGTTAGGATTTAGCGCATTACAAATGTTCAATAAAACGCACTGTTCTCCCATATCTTAATGTTTTTGGATATGGCACTATTAGTGCATTGGGTCTGTGTGTTAAAATAATGTGACATGTACCATGTAAATGCCTTAAAGTATCATGATTACATTTTTGCCTTATAGTTCACATATAATATACAACCCCAATTCCAATGAAGTTGGGACATTGTGTAAAACATAAATAAAAACAGAATACGATGATTTGCAAATCCTTTTCAACCTATATTCAATTGAATACACTACAAAGACAAGATATTTAATGTTCAAACGGATAAACTTTATTGTTTTTTGCAAATATTCACTCATTTTGAATTTGATGCCTGCAACACGTTCCAAAGAAGTTGGGACAGGGGCAACAAAAGACTGGGAAAGTTGAGGAATGCTCAGAAAACACCTGTTTGGAACATTCCACAGGTGAACAGGTTCATTGGAAACAGGTGAGTGTCATGATTGGGTATAAAGGGAGCATCCCTGAAAGGCTCAGTCGTTCACAAGCAAGGACGGGCGAGGTTCACCACTTTGTAAACAACTGCATGAGCAAATAGTCCAACAGTTTTTGGAAATCATGGACGTCATGTCCTCCGGGCCAAAGAGGAAAAGGACTGTTCGGATTGTTCTCAGCACAAAGTTCAAAAGCCAGCATCTCTGATGGTGTGGGGGGTGTTAGTGCCCATGGCATGGGTAACTTGCACATCTGTGAAGACACCATTAATGCTGAAAGGTACATTCAGGTTTTGGAGCAACATCTGCTGCCATCCAAGCAACGTCTTTTTCAGGGACGTCCTGCTTATTTCAGCAAGACGATGCCAAGCCACATTCTGCACGTGTTACAACAGCGTGGCTTCGTAGTAAAAGAGTGCGGGTACTAAACTGGCCTGCCTGCAGTCCAGACCTGTCTCCCATTGAAAATGTGTGGCGCATTATGAAGCGTAAAATACGACAACGGAGACCCCGGACTGTTGATCAACTGAAGTTGTACATCAAGCAAGAATGGGAAAGAATTCCACCTACAAAGCTTCAACAATTAGTGTCCTCAGTTCCCAAACGCTTATTGAGTGTTGTTAAAAGGAAAGGTGATGTCCTAACTTCTTTGGAACGTGTTGCAGTTAAATATCTTGTCTTTGTAGTGAATTCAATTGAATATAGGTCGAAAGGGATTTACAAAATCATCGTATTGTTTTTATTTATGTTTTACACAATCTCCCAACTTCATTGGAATTGGGGTTGTAATATGTTATTTACCATCCAAAACCAATAATGGTAAAATCATGACAAAACAAGATTTCTTTTAGGGCAGGGGTCGGCAACCCAAAGAAGAGACATTTTTGTCCTTTCAACAAAAAAATAAACCACCTTTGGAGACACAGCATCTGATGTCCATTTAACCATCTTGGCTGTAAATATGTCTCAGTATGTGCTGATGTACTAGTATGCTAGTACTAGTATTTCTCGCATCTCCAGCAGGAAACTTTTGGAAAAAGCAGAACAGTTTCTTGTGAAATGTCTGTCAATGTTCAACTTCTTATGAGGCCGAAGTTAGCTTCTCATTCCCCAGCTTCAATTTCCCATTCCACCTTAAATGGTGCCTGAAGAACCAGAATGTAATAGCTGCACCATTTAAGGTGGAACGGGACAATTCAAACAAGAAGCTGGCGAATGAGAAACCAACTCAGCCTTGTGACTTTTTGGTGTTCAACAGTTTTTTGTTGCATATTAAACATATCATGAAACAAGCTGGAGTGATTATAAGTGCAAATAAGTCCACTCGTCTTCGAATTACAGATTCGTCTTAAATCTCTCTCATTGTCGTTTCGTTAGCTCTATCTTCGTGAGACTTGTCTGCATTGCTATGGTGACCAGCAGTATAGGCTACTTTAACTCCAGCGTTTAAGACCATTTATTGTTAAACTTCGTTGAACGATCAGCAGAGCTTTATTTTACTGTAAAGGAGGATTATTTTATTTTTATCCTTATTTATCTAGATTATTTTATTTTTATCTGCTGTGGAGCCGCAACAGGGCAGTCAGAGCTGCATGCAGCTCTGGTGCTGAATGTTGCCGACCCCTGTTTTAGGGGAATATATTACTTTAGAACACCCTGCACACACCTTTCCCCTTTAAATAGGTTTTTAAAAAGTTTTAGGCCAAACCTACACCAAAACAATGTTTCAGGCATCAGGCAGTGGATTTTTAACTGTTTCATGTAATAACTTTCTGTGATGAAGCTTTTGGAGACATTAAACTCTTAAGACGTCTAGTTCCTTTCACCACCACTGTGTACAATGACTGTTTCACACCAAACCACTTCAAAAGAGACTGTTTACATCTTAACCAATTAATTATGCATACATTTTAAATGTATATATATTTGGCACATGTGTATGACCTCAATTCCTTACACTGAATAAAGCCAAACCTGTGTGTGTGTGTGTGTGTGTGTGTGTGTGTGTGTGTGTGTGTGTGTGTGTGTGTGTGTGTGTGTGTGTGTGTGTGTGTGTGTGTGTGTGTGTGTGTGTGTGTACAGCGAAGGGTGCGTTTCCCCCCAAGACCGGCGTATGTAGTCAGTCACACGCTGGATTGGAGGAGATGAAACTGAATCTGTCAGGCAAAGGTGGATTCTTTCTACCTGCCATGACAGATTTCCTCTGTTAATGCAGCTAAATCTGCAGATTCAAAGAAAAACTCAGAGGTGTCAATTCTAATTCCTCCAAAATCGTAGGAGACGTCTGAGTTTGGAGGCTACGCGCTCGCTCGGTACGTGACCAGACGTCAGGAGGATGTACTGCAAAGCCGAAAGAACGTGAATCCAATAAGCCTGCATGCATTACACACTCCGTAATCACAGACTGAGGGAGAGAGAGATGCAGGCAGAAAGAGAGAGGGGAGTGATAGACAGTAAGAAAGTGGGAGAGAAGAAAGAGAAAGTGAGTAAGAGAAAAAGAAAGAGGAAGAGAGGAAAAAGTGAGCGAGAGTGTGATAGAGTAAAAGAGGAAGAGAGCAAGTGACTCTGAAGAGAGAGAGAGAGAGAGAGAGAGAGAGAGAGAGAGAGAGAGAGAGAGAGAGAGAGAGAGAGAGACCAGCAGAAATAGAGAGGGGGAAGAAGCAGAGTAAGAAAGTTGGAGAGAGAAAGGAGTAAGAGAAAAGAAAGAGGAAGAGAGGAAAAGTGAGCAAGAATGAAAACGATTAAGAGAGGGAGTGACAAAATAAAACAGAGAAAAAGCAAAGAGAGAGGGAAAGTGAGTGAGAGAGAGATGCAAAGAGTACAAAACAGAGAGAGGGAAAGAGAAAGTGGGATAGTCAGAAAGAAAAAGAGAAGAGAGAAAAAGTGAGAGACAGAAAGTAAGATAGATAGTGAGACAGTATGAAAGACAGACAAACAGAGAGAAAGAGAAGGAGAGACAGAGCAACAATAAAAGAGGGTATGCCAAATAGAGAGAGAGGAAGAGAGAGGAAAAGAGAAAGAGAGAGACAGAGAAAAAAAACTGAAAAAGACAGAGTGAAAGTGAGAGTGTAAGGAGGATAGACAGAAAGACATAGAGAGAATACAGTATGTAGCATAATAGTGTATATTCTCAGACTAAGAGAGAGAGAGAGAGAGAGAGAGAGAGAGAGAGAGAGAGAGAGAGAGAGAGAGAGAGAGAGAGAGAGAGAGAGAGACTGACAGGTAGAGAGAGAGAGAGGAGAGATAAAGAGTAAGAAAGTGGAAGAGAGAAAAGAGTGAGAGAAAGTAAGACAGAGAAAGTGAGATAGAAAGACAAACAGAAAAAGAAAGAGTGAGACAGAAAATAGAGTAAGCAACAGAGAGAGGAAAAGAGAGAGAATAAAAGACTAGAAAAAAGAGAAAGAGAGAGATAAAGAGAGGAAAAGAGACAGAAACAGAAACAGAGAAAGAGAGCAACAGAGAAGAAGGCAAGAGGAAGAGAGGAAGAGAGACATAGTAGAATACTACAAAAGGAAAGAGTGAGACAGAAAAAGGGGAGTAAGCAACAGAAAGAGGAAAAGAGAAAGAGAAAGACAGAGTAAAAGACTAGAAAAAGACAGAGTGAGACAGTTAGGAAGACAGACAGGGAGAGAGATAAACATATATGTAGTATATAATCCAAATAACTTAATATGCACTGAAATATGATCAAACATGTAAATATAAACACTTTGGCATCACTTTGCCTTTGTGTTCATGCCAGTAAACCTGCTTTGGACAGAAACTGAGGGTGAGAGACAGACTGACAGATCCTGCTGCTCCCTCTCTCCTCCACTTTTCACTCCTCTCACACTCGTCTGCAGCCCTCACCTTCTCACCCACACCCTTCACACCGGCCCCGTCTGCGCTCCAACTCTTCACACACAAACGCACCAAGACAGCGTGTCAAATCAAACAAATGAACACTGCTAACTCATTAAAACCTGCACACAAAACACGGCCCATGTGTGCGCCCGCACCGCAGACACGGAGCGCCAGGGCAGGCGGATATCTTTACCCTTCACTGAAATACCTACAAGCACCCATTCACATGAATCAATACCGCTCATACGCCGCGCTAAAAAGGTTAGTGTCTGCCCTCGTCTCCTCACGGCTCTGTTCTCCATTAAAATGCTCTTTAATCCTCATGAGTGAGTGACATTTCACACCTTTCAGAGAGAGCTAGTCTCACTCAGCCAAAACCCCCGCGCCATTTCTCCTCGCAGTCTGATGTAGAGGAGATCAGGAACGATGAGAGGGGAAAAATCAGACAGAGAGAGGTAGCAGACTGCTAGGACGCCAAGAACCGGAGCGATTCAGGGAATAAACCAGCCTGACCTTGCATTGTCATTGTGGAAAGGATTTTTTTTTTTGAGGGTTTTTTTCCCCCCAGTTCTCTCCCCATTTTAGGCATTTCCAATTCCTCCTGCTAGTTAGAGCTCCCCCAATCACACAATACCACTAGCGCTAGGAGGGTGAAGGCAAACACCTCATAGACCTGTAAAGCTCCACGTTTTCCAACTGCCGTTCACGCAATGTCACTGGACAGTCGACCGTTCTGTTACATCAGCTAACAGACGCCTGCACTGGTGTCATGTTTAGGTGATGGGGGGGATCCAACCCACCCAGAGAGCAAGGCCAATCATGCTCTCTTGGGGTCCCAGCCACAGACGGCTGAAGCATCACCAGGGATCGGACTCGCGATCTCCTGCTGATAGGGCCAACACTTAGACGGTCGAACACTCTGCAGTCCTGTAGAAAGGATTTACACAAACTAACTAGGAGAAATTTGTCAGTACTGTATTACAGTCATACGCAAAAGCTTGAACATTCACTCATTCAAGAGAAAATTAGTGAACATGTTCTTAACAGGGAGCATAATTATGGCATTTCCTGCATGTTCAGTGCACAATGATTGTGTTTACGTGTTCTCAATAATCTGATCATAAATGCGGTTATCTGATCATTCAAATGGTCATGTAAACACCACACTTTGATTTCTTACAGTGGAGTAAGGTCTAGAAAACCAATAAAGAAATCTAGGCTAGAGGCTCAGTAATCAGGTTTCTCAGTGCTGTGAACTCTTACTCTGATTTCATTCCGATTTCTCAGTCTGGGCGTGTGTGAAACCGGACCGCTGTACCGGAAATAAGCCAAGCGAGCAACGTTGGATTATTCTCTAATCTATTAGCTCTACATGATGATTTATGTCTGCAGAGTTGCCAGGTTCGCAGCTTTCCCACCAAAGTGGGCTTGTTTTAACGTGAAGTCAGAGGGTAGGTTTTTTGGGCCAACTTCAAAATTTAACTCACCTGCTAAAAATGTTTGATTGAAGAAAATGATTTGTTTAATTTACACTATTTTGATGCTGGATAGCTGGCAACCCAAGGACAGACGCTCCTCAATTTTAAAAGAAAATCCATATGAGGTAAAACCGAATTAGGCCACCAGCCTGATCGATACTGTAAAATTACAGGAGTCAGATGTTTGTGGATAAAAGAATAAGGCTTAACCAAAATCATAATCGGAAAACATACTAAGGTGAAAGCCAGAGAAAAACGCTAACAAACCATGAGAGACTTCTAGAGTATAGTGAAAAACAACAACACAGGCGGAAACCGAGGATAAAAAAACAGCTACTAAATCAAAAAAGGACTCAGGCAAAAACTGCCAAAATATAAGGTCAGGATACACAATAAGACAAGGAAAAAGGACTGCTACGCTTCACAAAGAGGGATTCAAACAGTTTTATTTAGTTTTAAGGGTCTATAGGATGAGAAACAGGTGTAGTGGATTAGTATTTGGGTAAATTATATTATTATATTATATTTGAAGCAGTTCATGATTGGTGAACGATGTCACATGATCTCCAATTGAAGGTGGTGGGACACATTTCTCATTTTTATGATTTTAAAGGGAGAAAATTCCTGATTTCTGCTGATATTTATATCACTGTTATTGGAAGAAAACCTCTTATCTTCATTTTTGACATTTTTCAGTTTTTGACATAATTGGAAAATCCCTGTTACCGTTTGCATTATATGCAAACCTCATATATGTAAATCTCATGATGAATGGGTTAAAGGAAATGACCTAAAACGACTTGGAAACAAATCTGGTTCCATTGACGTACAATGAAAGTGAAGTAGGTTTCCTCCTTCTCCTGTAAAGTTACCATTTTGGAGACACAAGGTTTTCTTCCGACAACAGTGATATTTTATATTTTAAATTTAGATGGTTTTAGTTAAACAGTGCATTACTGACATATGATTATCAGTTCTTTGTCACTCTTCTTTCATAATTATTTCCAGTTCAAAAGCTTTTTTTGTTTATGGATTCATGAGATACATTGTTGGAAGTGGGATTTACACATACACTAAACATTAGTGCTGATTGATTTATGATCGATACCACTTTAACTAGGGAAATAATGTGTTATCTATTATTAGCTGCTATTTTTCCAAAAGACTCCTAATATAAAACTAAAAGGAAATAAATGCAAAAGAACTACAATGTAATGTTTTTCTGATCACACATTTTTCCAGTAGTTTTCAAATGAATATAAACATAACTGCACAAACTCTGGCCGTCCACTTTGCAGGCATACTGTCAGAGACTGTACTCAGGGTGATTCAGCCCTCCTCAACTGCTGAACCTGGTAATGAAGAGCTGAATCAGGTGTGCCCGAGCAGCAAAATCACCAAACTGTGCTGGACGCCGGCCCCAGAGGATCAGAGTTCAATGCCCCTGCTGTAGCCCATCTGTTGATGCACACTTTGTATCAGCCATCCTCTAGTCATCATCAGCGGTCAGTATGTGACTACAGAGTTGCTCTTGTCTAGACATTTTTGTGGTATTCCACTCTAAACCTAGCAATGACACACGACGTGTCCATAAACGCCACTGTGTCTGATACACTCCTACCACTAACATGTCAATGTCACTGCTGTGCTGAGAATCTACCACCCAAGTCATAGCAGGACAACAGTGGCACTGTGGTCAGAAACTGACCAGTGATAAATGTGGTAGAGAGGGGCTGAATAACCTGTGCAGTTTTTGGGAGACTCTCGCTAAAGGCTACCACACAGTGGGTGCATCACGTTGTGTTCAAACCCAGCACTTTAACGAAGGTACAGAACCCACACCAGTGCTGATGTTCGTGCTCAGTGCCTACCAGTTCAGTCTGTGGCACAACAGCCACTTTATATCACAAGTGGCTTAAAATTTAAACCAAGAAAGGCCGACAAATGCTAATCGTCTGTCACCTCAGCTAACGTTGCTAGACTATTCATTCTCAACTTCTATCTTTTAGCTTAACAACAGTGAGTTTGTGAAGACCCCCCACTTCTTATTTTCACCCCTCTAAAACTGAGTTACAAGGGGCAGTGGTTGAAGTCTTCCCCAATGAAATGGGACCCTCAAATAAAAAGAGCATCACTTTATCAACAGCTACTGGCGCTGCTCTGTACGCGACCCTGCCGGTCTGCAGTGACAGCAGAGGAGGGTAAAGTTCAGCTCCTCACTGCTGGATTTCAGTTACATGTAGGGTATCATATGCCTTTGAAGAGGGGGGGGGCAATTATTTATTACCACTCACTCCTAATTCTTCAGTGATATGAAGCTGAAGTCAGCTACTCGCCATCTTCTTGTTTGAATTTCCCCGTTCCACCTTAAATGATGCATCAGTTCTGATGCCTGAAGCCATTTAAGGTGGAACAGGAAATTTAGCTAGGTAGCTACTGAGACATCAGCACACTGCTAGCATTTTTCATGTTTGTTATGAAGAAAAGGAAGATAACACATTGAAACAACATTAGACTATGATAATACAATGTTTATCGTAATTTCTTTTAACATAGAAATGACTGATCTGTGATCCTTTGGTCACTCGCGCAGCCGTATCGCCATTTTTTCTTTTTCTTTTTTCCATAACACTGTTTGGAGTGTTGCCTCTGAAAAACCTCCGTTTGGAGGGCCATGCAGCCCTAACACTTCACCCTACCCCTGTATCTCAACAAAAATCGGGACAGGCTAAGTGGTAGGGGTGAGGGGTGAAATGGGATTGGGCCTTAGTTACCTGACACCAAACAGGGTCAATTCATAAATGATGTTGAAAGTTTCACTCGATTAAATTCATATCAAGACATTGTAGTTCACATGTGGCTTGAAATGTACACACAGAGAAAGGCAGTCATTTTAAACTACTTAAGATAAACAGGCAATGTTAAGTGTCAGTCACCTCAGCTAACATTGCTACCCTATTCATTTTCCCTCCATATGAAACATTAAGCTCAAAAACAGTGAGTGTCCTAGGGGTCAGTTAGCGGATACCAAGTTTATATATGGACTGGCGACCTGTCCAGGGTGTATCCTGCCTTCCGCCCGATGACCGCTGAGATAGGCTCCAGCACCCCCCCACGACCCTGAGGGAGAAACGGCTTAGAAAATGGATGGATGGATGGAGTTTATATATGATGTTGGCCTATTGACCTGGTTGTCTCTCTCACTGCTATGCAGTATAGCTGCGCTTTATATCTGCTACGCAATCCTGCGCGGCAGGACACGGCACATCCAGTTGGCAATAGCCTTCGTTATCTCTCTCACACTCTCTGCTGATCTCCATCTGTTCGTTGGTTCTCACGCTCTGCTGTAATTGTACACCTATATGGTGACCTTCTAAGGCAGGTGCAGCTCATAAAGTGAGCAATAGCCTAAGTGAAAGTACACAGTGGGAATTTCTAACAGACAGTACAGATAAACATGACTGCTCAGGTTCCTCACATAAGGCGTCTCAGGCGTGGGTCAGTTTTACTGATGCACCAATCCCAATCCAAACTGCCACTGAAGCCTAGCGGACATGACTTTCAAACTCTCCGAATCGCTGAACTGCTCACACTGCACAGCATTTAGCACCTGTAAGCTGTGTTGTCGGCACAGCGGTGAGAACACTATGCAGAGTCTTAATTGGCGAGATCCGTCACAAAAGCCCTGCCTTACAGAAATAAACATAAGAAGTGTAGATCATGTGCCAAAATGGAGTACGGGAAACGTACCATAGTTGTAGTTTCTGTACTAATTTGTGCGGGAAAAAGGAAAAAAATGTGTTCTGTCATTTTCAAACAAGCATTCACCCTCTTTCCACAGCCATACAGCCTCCCTTCATTCCTGAATTCAGACAGAACAGAAACAAGATGCTGCAGATATCCACTCAGCGGCTCCAAACTTAACCGTAGTGGCGGTGAATGTTCACACATTTGCTCTCCAATAATTACAGCAGCCTCTGTTTTTACATAATTTTCCGTTATTGTCATTTGTTTCCCTGAGATCTTGTGATATTCATGACATTATCATGGCAAAATCATTATTTTCTCAACATCTCAAGTTATTTATGTCATTATCACTGTAACCGGTCAAGAGAATCCAGATGTGTGCGGATAAAAAGAATAAGATTGGTTTTATTCTCACCAGACGGAAGCGTAGTCAGAGTACAAGCATGGGTCGAAGCCAAGAGGTGAATCAGGATCACAGGGGTGATCATAACAACAGGCAACCAAGACAAAAGGGGCAGGCAGAAGACGTAGTCAAAAGTCAAGCGAAAGGGTTCCAAAAACACAGAGCAACAGTCCAAAGCAAAGGTGCAAAAAAGGGAGGGCAAAATCAGAGAATGAGGAAACAGGCACAAGTTGAGTAACAGGCAAAATCAAGAGAGAGAAATCGCTCAGTACGTTCAGTGTGAATCAATACTTTGTAAAGACTAAAACTAAAGGGCTTATAAACTATTGAAAAGACACGTGATACACAGACACAGGTGAAGCATATCGGTACTCGGGTTATTGGAATGGCTGGCAGAAGTCATGTGATCCCCGTTGGGATTGTGGGCTATGTAGTCGGACTCGGAGTCCAAAGCAAGTTGCATAGTCACATGATCTCCCGGGGGAGCCTGGGTAATGCAGTCTGTTTCAGTCTGCGAGTTAACAATCACAACGGGCATTCTTTTGTTGAGATAACATTTGTTACGTCCAGAAAACGGCATAACTATCTCAAGATCTCCATCCATCCATCCATCCGTTTTCTAAGCCGCTTCTCCGTCAGGGTCGCGGGGGGATGCTGGGATGCTGCCTATCCCAGCAGTCTTCGGGCGAAAGGCAGGATACACCCTGGACAGGTCGCCAGTCCATCGCAGGGCAGACAGACAGACACAGACAGTCACTCACACAGTCACACCTAGGGGCAATTTAGCACATCCAATTGGCCTGACTGCACGTCTTTTGGACTGTGGGAGGAAACCCACGCAGACACGGGGAGAACATGCAAACTCCACACAGAGAGGACCTGGTCACCCGGCCGGGGAATCGAACCCAGGCCCTCCTCGCTGTGAGGCGACAGCGCTACCCACCACGCCACCATGCCGCCTCTCAAGATCTCAAGAAACCAAATTAAAATAAACTGGCTCACAGGCTGCTGGGTAGATTTACCCATCAGACACTGGGCTGGTTAAACAACATTAGCTATATAAAAACAGCATAGGCTGGTGCAAGCACTGCATGCAAGAAGAACCTTATAAATGAAAGCCTTATGCAGCAAGATGTGCACTGAGCCAGCATGACTGCAATTTAGCTCTTAACTATTATTCCAATTTAGACGGATAGTTCAATCTATCTCTGAGGATTAATTCATGACATAGCAGTAAATATAGTCACAATTAATAATGAGTGGAATGGTGTTGCCAACACTTCACTATGTAACTGAACACTAAAATATGTATTAAACACTCTGTATTCATAGTATGACTACTACAACTACAAGCACTGCTACTACTACTAATAATAATACTAGTTTTTGTTTTTGTGGGCACAGAAGAATTGCTAAGATGTTCTTAAATTAATGTATATACTGAGTATTTCAAATTCCTACTTAAAAGCAAACATTTAAGCCTAATCCCATTTCACCCCTTGTCCTTGTTCAACGCATTACGGTCCTTTTCTTCATAACGAGTATAAACATTTGCTAATAGTATGCTAATGTCCCAGTAACTAGCTAGCTACGTGTCCCGTTCCACCTTAAATTTTGCAGTAGTTACATTCTGGTGCCACAACTGCTGCACCATTTAAGGTGGAACGGGAAAAAAAACAAGAAGCTGGCGAATATCTGACTTTAGATTCATATCACTGAAGAATTAGAGGTGGATGTTAATAAATCATTGCGCCCCCACCCTTCAAAGGCTTATGATACCCTAAATGTAACTAAAGCCCAGCAGTGAGGAGCTGAACTTTCCCCTCCTCTGCTGTCACTGCAGACCGGGAGGGTCGCCTACAGAGCAGCGCTAGTAGCTGTTAATGAAGTGATGCTCTTTTTATTCGAGGGTCCCATTTCGTAGGGAAGATTTCAACCACTGCCCCTTGTAACTCAGTGCAAAAGGGGCAAGATAACACTTGAAAACAAGGGGTAGGAGTAAAAATAAGAAATGGGACCGGGCCTTAATTTACAACATTAGGTAAATATGTAGTTAAAATCCACTGAATTGAAAAAAATACGGGACACTTTTTTCCCTTCATTTCCTGAGCCCCAAAATCAGCAAACCAAGGGTGAAAGTGGCAATAGAAACTCCCTAAGAGCAAGAGAAAGAAGCCTTGGGAGAATCCAAGACTCCATAAGAATCCACAATAACGAATACAGAAAAACAAAGACATGAGTCTGTGACTGGATAGAAGTATTTAGATTAAGCAATAATAACTGATGACTACTTTTAGACGCCTGTCAGAGTAATAATGAGAAATAGCTCTAAGAGAATCAGTGACTACTGTTAGGCCTTGTTCAGACTGTCAGCCCAAATCGGATTTTTGGCTTATGTAGACTGAACTTTGATAGTCTGTACAGCAAAAAAAAACCCACATGCAATCCAATTTCTGCTAATCGGCTCCAAACCACATTTGTACGTGGTTTAAAAAAAGATTTCTATTTGATTTTTACAGATGCGTCTCCGTCTGGACGCTCTGGACGCTAAAATTGGATTTCAAGGTGTCTTTTGCGTCACTCACTACATGACAAACAACAACCATGTCAAATCCAGTGTGACACAAGTGGGACTCGTGAAGAGCACCAAAGATTCATGTTCATGCCAGAGAAGCCTGAAGAGTTTGGGGGGCGAGATGCTGCACCGCCACCCCTCCTGCATCCGCATTTGGAATCCGTGTCACCACCATGCCTACTTCGCTACCACAGCAACCCATCCAGATGGGCTGGGGATGTCTGGACAAACAAATCCAATCTGATCACTTGCAAATGACAGTGTGGACAGTCGTCTCAAAAGATCTGATTTGAGAAACAAATCCAATTACCTGTGATGACGATATATGAATATGTGAAACTTTTTTGTGTGAGTTTTGGTCAAACAAAGTCATATTTTGCCACAAAATAACATTTTCTGAACTCTCAACATTGACGGTCAATTCCAATAGTGATCCAGCTATTTTATTGCCTGCTTAAAACTCAAAAGATGCACAGCAAACAGCAGCAACACAAAAATATGCTAAGAGGCCCTGAGCCACAGCAGCACATCGAAACACACAGAGCCACACTGAGACCCACACAAATAAAGCACGCAGGGATACACACGCACACATGCTGAGATAAACTCTCATAGAGATCAAAGAGAAGAAGAAAACCACTGGGAGCGCAGAGAGAGAGAGAGAGAGAGAGAGAGAGAGAGAGAGAGACAGAGTGGGGGATGCTGTCATAATTTCTAAGTCAGTGCAGAGAGGACTTATTATGAAGACAGCTTATTGACAGCATTTTTCACACAGGCCTCAAGCCTCAGGCCTCACTGTCATCAGTGCCACACACACACACACACACACGCACATGCAGACACACATACACACACAGCAGTCCTTCTTTTTCATTTGATAATGCCTTTACACCCAGACATGGATTTCTATTCATATATTTATCAATACTTGCTCTGAGTGGCAGATCCGTCTGCTCCCCTCAGCTGTCAGCATGAACACTCCATCCTCACTGCAGCCAGACACCCATTGTCACCACCAGACTAGAAGTCTAGACAAAGTTTGTTTTGTCACACTTCTGCCTGGTTCCAGGCCATGTCTCTCTTTTTACCTGGTTAGGTCAGATTTGCTTGACTGTCACTCACAAGTGGTCTCGTTTTTATGTAGTTCGGCCATGAGCCAAGCGAGTGTAACATATTGTCGTTGTCCAATAAAAAAACAAGTATCTCAATTTTTTGCAATTTTGTGTTTTCTCCATAATTTGGGTTCAGCAGCTGTCCTTTACATTGTGTTAAAATTTCATGATGACTGGACCAATAGAAATGCGCAAAAAACGCTTTGAATAAAGTGTCTTTACCTTAACTTACATTGAAAGTGAAGAAGGTTTTTGCCCTCTCCTGTGAAGTTAGCATTTTGGAGATATATGTTTGCTTTGGACAGCGACGATATGGGAGCTCATCCATTTGTTTTGATGACAAAGCTGAGCTGGTTTCTTCATCAACTGTTACGTACATGCCTAAAGCGGCGAAATTGGCAGTTAACAAACATCAAATAAACAAACATTACTCACCATCGCCCTCTAAAGGCGTTATCAACAAACGTCAATTAAACAAACATTACTCACCATTGCCCTCTAAAGGTGTTATCAACAAACGTCAATTAAACAAACATTACTCACTGCTGCCCTCTAAAGGTGTTATTAACAAACAACAATGAAACAAACGTGACTCACTGTCGCCCTCTAAAGGTGTTATTAACAAACAACAATGAAACAAACGTGACTCACTGTCGCCCTCTAAAGGTGTTATTAACAAACGTCAATTAAACAAACATTACTCACTGCTGCCCTCTAAAGGTGTTATTAACAAACAACAATGAAACAATAGTTGCTCACTGCCACCCCATGATTTATTTAGGAAGGGTTTTGGCCGATCATCCATCGCTAAGTAGATGTCAGCAAAGCTGATCAATGCAATCAGACTCAAATGTGAAGATGCTGAGTCTGCTGATGAAGTATGGTGGTCCTCTGAGGCCTGCGTTTATTGGGGGTTAACATGCCTCCTCATCCATTAGTCCATTTAGACCGCTGTCAGCTGTTGGTGCTGGAGTCCAGAGGTGATGCTGTGTGTAACAGCTGCCTGGGAGGCGCTTTAAATCGCTGCTCGTCCGAGGGGACCTCATTTGAGAAGCGGCCAGAATCCGAGCGCTTCGTTCCAAACGCTCATTATCAATGGCTGCTGGCCTAATTCTGCCCTGAATTCGTTAGCTCCACTCTGCTGTTTGTTCTCAGCGTGTTGTCGTATCTTGTCCTTTTTTGGTCAAACTGTGTGTGTGTGTGGGGGGGGGGGGGGTGTACTTGTTTTCTGTGCAAATATCAGATTTTTGTAGGAAAAAGCAGAGACACAAGCTGTACTCTACAACATCAGGACTTTTACAAAAGCTCCTTGTTTCATTTTTAACTGAATGAGCAAACGTACATCCTTTCAGACACATAGCGCTGAGTCGTCTTCTCACAGTGGAAGGATGGACAGAAACACCTGTGGATGTTTTCAGATCTGAAGCAGCTTGAGTTTCTCCTCTCGCTCAAAGAGGAAAGCTGTAAGTGCTGTTTATATTATGGGGGTAGTTTTCATGTCTACCAGGACTCCCAGGTGGCTGTTAGGAGTCCCATTTTCTCTGCAGCTTTTAATCATCATTGGAAACTTCAGATTTGGAAATTCCCTCAATATGTAGGTGGAATAAATAACTTTTACTTAATATCTGTTTTGAATGGAAATGAAATAAATCCAGGGTGGTCTCACTTGTGCATAGAACTGTACGCATGGGGCATTTTATTATTACATATCAATCAATGTTTATTTTCACTCTGAAATGACAATCATTTTCAAAGCAGCTAAGCATTTACAACGCAAAGGAACTAAAAAGCAAACAAAATAAAAATTAATCAGTTGAAAAATTATTTGGATGCCTACATATACATAATACAGAGGGGACACATGTACGACCTCATATCCCGACACTGTACAAAAACAAATTTGTGCCAGTGTGTTTGTGCTTCCGCCCTGTGCCCGCACACCAGTCGGCTTTCTACAGACCCTCAGCCCACGGCTGCACGGACCCTGCTCCTCATTTCCATCCTGCACAATAGCACTGATGGCAGCGCTAGAGTGTTTGAAGCGCACCGTAAATGGCACATTCATTCCTTTGTGTGGCTCCGACATGCTCTCCTGCCCACTGCTGCGTGTGTGCAGCTCTCCGCCTCTCAAACACGACTTCTCCTCTCCTCAGGAGATCCGATTCCAGTTAGACTCCAGTCCACTGGGCCTTTTAAGGAGGAGATTGAGATTGAGTCTTTTCCTTCACACCTGGTCTCCAGGCTCTCCACTCCAATACTGAGGGTTTTGAAGGGTTGCAGAGGCTCTACAGAAGAGCCTCTCGGGATTTATCAGCCACAGGAGAGTGGGCAAAGGCCCTGGATGGCCCCAATCTCTCAGATTGACCCAGCAGTATTGGGGTGGAGTGAAGTAAAGCTCAGGAGTAAGAACAGCCAGAAGATCAAAAGATCAATAGATAGAAAAACCAGAACTGAGGGCAGCCATCACAACCAATCAGATACTTGTTACTGAAAGCTTCAGAAGATGAAGCCCTTTTCCGTTAAAACCTCTGGATTAGGTTGCACACTAAACAGGCCTCAAATTTTATTTTAGTTTAATAACAATGGTACCATAATAAAAAGTGGCTCTATACTAGTGCTATTATGCAATAATACCATTATGGTAACATAAAAATAATGGTACTACAATGGTACTATAATAGTAACGGTACTGTAATGGTACTACTATAACATGATACTATAATAGTAACACATTAATAGTACTATAATGTTATTATAATAGTAATAGCACTACAATGGCATTACTATACTGTAATACCATAATGATACTATAATATAATTGTACTATAATTCCACTATGAATAATAAAGGCTCTATGAAAGTACTAAAATAACAGAGGTACTATAATGGTATTATAATACATCCATCCAGCCTATCCCAGCCGTCATCGGGCGGAAGGCAGGATACACCCTGGACAGGTCGCCAGCCCATCGCAGGGATTATAATACATACCATATTATAATAGTATAATGGCACTACAATAATATTTTTTTTGTGCTAAAAATAAATGATAAACATTCACCGGCCACTTTATTAGAAACTCCTACCTTACAGCCTCACCTATGTACCAACTGTTTAGTGCCCTATAAGGTAAGTGGTACTTGTAAAGTGGTCAGTGAGCAGAAATACAAGGCAGATGTCCCCTCAAAAAAGTGGATGGTTCACCAATTTTGGGTAAAATCTAACCCAAAAACCTAACCCAGTGTCTTCAAATATGGCCCTCAGGGCCCCCCAGACAGTCCACATTTCGCTCCAACCTAACTCCCAACACAGAGGGATGAAGCAGAAATGTCAACCATCTGGAGGACCTGAGGGCCCAGTTGGGAAACACAGAGTTACTCCAACACTGTGAGGTCCATCATTGAACCAGACCATTTTTATTTCCATTTTTTATAGAACTATGGTTAAAAAATTCTCCAATAACCCAAAATTAGTCAAATATCCACTTTGGTCCACTGGGGTAGCACCTGCCCAATGCTTCTATACAGTGGCCACTTCACAAGCACCATCTACTTTTTAGGCCCACTAAACAGTTGGTAACAGCAAGTTGGAGATGCAAGATAGGGGTTTCTAATAAAGTGGCCAGTGAATGTGTATCATTTATTTTAAGCAAAAATACTGGTTCACCAGTGTGTTTCTAATATGTAGCAAAAGCATCCAATCACAGTTGTTTTATCCAAACTGTGTAGCCCTACGTAATATCTATGATCTATGTTGGTCACTGAATGCTCATTAACAGAAATGAACTGAAATGAAGGTGTCTGTTTATTCATGAAAAATGGGAAATATTAGATGCAGCCAGTCATTACAGTGTGGAAATGCTGCTGCTGTACTGACTCTGAGCCTGACTGAATCCTGAGACTCTCTAATTCTCTCACACGCACACTCTGTTCTTCACTCTCTCTCTCTCTCTCTCTCACACACACACACACACACACACACACACACACACACACACAGACAGACACACACTTTCTCTCTCTGATGCTCTCCATCTGTTCCTTAGCTTTTACACTCCAGTACACACGTATATAGTGGACCTATGGGCCAAGTGGGGCTCATAAACTGGCCACAGAACAGCAGCATTTGTTTCTAATAAAGTGGTCGATGAGTGGAAGTGGGCGTTTCTAATATAGTAGCCAGTGAGTGGGAGTGGGTTTTTTTAATATAGTAGCCAGTGAGTGGGAGTGGGTTTTTTTTAATATAGTAGCCAGTGAGTGGAAGTGGGTTTTTTAATAAAGTGGCCAGTGAGTGGGAGTGGGTTTTTAATGAAGTGGCCAGTGAGTGGGAGTGGGTTTTTAAATAAAGTGGCCAGTGAGTGGGAGTGGGTTTTTTTTAATATAGTAGCCAGTGAGTGGAAGTGGGTTTTTTAATAAAGTGGCCAGTGAGTGGGAGTGGGTTTTTAAATAAAGTGGCCAGTGAGTGGGAGTGGGTTTTTAATAAAGTGGCCAGTGAGTGGGAGTGGGTTTTTAATAAAGTGGCCAGTGAATGGGAGTGGGTTTTTTAATAAAGTGGCCAGTGAGTGGGAGTGGGTTTTTAAATAAAGTGGCCAGTGAGTGGGAGTGGGTTTTTAATAAAGTGGCCAGTGAGTGGGAGTGGGTTTTTAATAAAGTGGCCAGTGAATGGGAGTGGGTTTTTTAATAAAGTAGCCAGTGAGTGGGAGTGGGTTTTTAATAAAGTGGCCAGTGAGTGGGAGTGTGTTTTTTAATAAAGTGGCCAGTGAATGGGAGTGGGTTTTTTAATAAAGTGGCCAGTGAGTGGGAGTGGGTTTTTAATAAAGTGGCCAGTGAGTGGGAATGGGTTTTTTAATAAAGTGGACCAGTGAGTGGGAGTGGGTTTTTAATAAAGTGGCCAGTGAGTGGGAGTGGGTTTTTAATAAAGTGGCCAGTGAGTGGGAGTGGGTTTTTAATAAAGTGGCCAGTGAATGGGAGTGGGTTTTTAATAAAGTGGCCAGTGAGTGGGAGTGGGTTTTTAATAAAGTGGCCAGTGAGTGGGAGTGTGTTTTTTAATAAAGTGGCCAGTGAGTGGGAGTGGTTATTTTTTAATAAAGTGGCCAGTGAGTGGGAGTGGGTTTTTTAATAATGTGGCCAGTGAGTGGGAGTGGGTTTTTAAATAAAGTGGCCAGTGAGTGGGAGTGGGTTTTTAATAAAGTGGCCAGTGAATGGGAGTGGCTTTTTTAATAAAGTGGCCAGTGAGTGGGAATGTTTTTTAATAAAGTGGCCAGTGAGTGGGAATGTTTTTTAATAAAGTGGCCAGTGAGTGGGAGTGGTTTTTTAATAAAGTGGCCAGTAAGTGGGAATGTTTTTTAATAAAGTGGCCAGTGAGTGGGAATGTTTTTTTTAATAAAGTGGCCAGTAAGTGGGAATGGGTTTTTTAATAAAGTGGCCAGTGAGTGGGAGTGGGTTTTTAATAAAGTGGCCAGTGAGTGGGAATGTTTTTTTAATAAAGTGGCCAGTGAGTGGAAGTGAGTGTTTCTAATAAAATGGCCAGTGAGTGAATGGGAATGTTTCTAATAAAATGGCCAGTAAGTGAATGGGAATGTTTCTAATAAAATGGCCAGTAAGTGAATGGGAATGTTTCTAATAAAATAGCCAGTAAGTGAATGGGAATGTTTCTAATAAAATAGCCAGTAAGTGAATGGGAATGTTTCTAATAAAATGGCCATTAAGTGAATGGGAATGTTTCTAATAAAATGGCCAGTGAGTGGATGTGTTTCTAATAAAATGGCCAGTGAGTGGAAGTGGGTGTTTCTAATACAGCGGCCAGTGAGTGGATGTGTTTCTAATAAAATGGCCAGTGAGTGGAAGTGGATGTTTCTAATAAAGTGGCCAGTGAGTGAATGTGGGTTTTGCAATAAAGTGAACAGTCAGCACAAGTTGTGGGAGAATTCAGTCATAAATCTACAAAATATGAGAAACAAAATGTCAATAATATTTGTTCAAAATGAATGCAAGCAACCTTTAACAACATCACTTTAAGTGTTCAGCACGGAGTTTTAATACATATTTTAATTAGTGGTGTCAAAGGAAACGTATTGATGATGCATTAACAGCATTAACACATTTCTCTGGTCTGACCCATTAAACCGTCTGTAGCTCCACCCTGAAGCCCAGCTGCTCACATTCTGTGTGTTGCTCTCATTCAAATACAGCTTCTAAACTGAAAGTCCCACTGACGGCTCCCTTGGTAAAAGCAGATAAAATAAATGTGATTAATGGCAATTTTTAGACATTAGAAAGCCTTAATTATAATCATAACATTAGAACCCCATAAGCCATTCTGTCCATGTTGTGTAGCTCTAAATGATACACATATCATGTAGGTCAGTGAATGAACTGGAATGAAGGTCTCAAATAGTACAGCACAATTATTATGGAATGAAAGACTTTGTTCCCGACCAAACAGGAATTGTTATACGCAGCCAGACAGTACAGTGTGGAAACACTGCTGCCGCACTGACTCTCTGTGCCTGACTGAATCCTGAGACTCTAATTCTCTCTCACTGTCATTCTTTCAGCCTCTCTCTCTCTGCTGATCTCCATCTGTTCCTTAGTTCTTACTCTCCGCTGCCAGCTCCCTCTTACAGCTCCAGCCCAGGATGCTAAAGCCCATTGTTTGCACTTAACTGACCCACATCAAACGCCTAAAAAACGGGAAAAAGGGCCAGCGTTTCCGCTGCGGAAATCTGTGACTGGAGTTTTTTCCTTCTCAAAAAATTCTGATGCGCAGCGGCCCCGAATGTCCTACACAACAGGCAGTCATAAATCACCACTGCACAGTCCTAGAACACACCAAAGCCTATTATCTGCCATTTTGAAGGCATAATGCAGAACAAACCACGGCGGCTGTGTGTAGGCTCTGATAAGAGACCACATCTCCTGCGAACGTGTCTCGCTAGCCAGGAATACTAATGAAAGGCACATATTAGGCAAGGCATGGGTATTGAACCACTAACATAGCGAGGCTGGACGTGATGCCAGATTTTTTCCCGCTTTTGTCACATCTAATGCGTAATGCTAAATGATATTTGCTCACACTCAGGTGCACCGTTAGCTTGATTGGCTGTGCTAGTGACAGGCCACACTGGGGTTTTCACATGGCTAATAAATCACAGCTATAACCCTGACGGACATTTCCCTAAACCCCCCCCCTTTTCTCAGAGAACAGGAGAAGCTGGAGCGCAAGGTTTTCTCCAGGCTGCGCCTCACAGGCAGCCACAGCAATCCAAAACTGTGGGCAAGTGCTGAACACAGCTGATAGAGTTCAATCAATTCTGCCACTAAAGCTGTTCCTCGCCATTGATTTTTGAATTTAATATTTTCAACTCCTCTCATTTTTTTCCCTTCTCGCTCTTCTCCACAAAATGAGAAACTCATAATTCTGCTGAGAAGAAGCTATAAGGCATGAAGGAGAGGGCCAGGGCGGCGTCTGTTCAAACACAATGATGGCGCTTCTGCTATGCAGAGAAAATAATTCAATATTCTACATTCAATATGAAAATGGTTTTTCCCCCTTTATTCCAAGTTCGTTTTTACTTACAATTTAGAACGGCTGAATAAGGGAGTGAATGTCTGTGTCTGCGAGCGAGAGAGGGAGAGAATGCAGTTGCTGGGTAAAAAAAATTGATAGAAATTGTGTTAGAGTTAGAGTTAATGCCGTCTCAGTTGATAACAGAGATTTAAAAGCTTTCAAGTGAGGCTCTTACTGTAAACAGGGAACCATGAATATGATTCTGCCTTCAGATGACAGTGAGCCATCCAGCAAAGCTCCAACACGAAAAGCCAAAGCACCCAGCAACTCAAGCAGGACAAGAGAACACATGAGAGTCCATTACCCACCCCAAAATTTGGGGAAAGATTACACTGTAAAAATATCCGTTTTTTAACAGGCCAATCCTCTGTATAATTTTAACAGAATTTTTCCGTTTCTGCATTTCACTGTTACTTTTCCGTCTTTCCAAGCACACACTGCATCCCGGGAAGTTTATCTGTTGCTCCACTGCTTACAGCTGAAACAAATTCTAATAATGTAACTATATAATAATGTTAGGGATAGTATTACCTTAGATATGTGGCTACTGTATTTAATGTAAGGTGCTTTCAACAAAGTGGCCAGTGAGTGGATATGTAAGGTGTAAAGTAGTCAGTGAGTGGAAGTACAAGGGAGGTGTTTCTAATAAAGTGGCCAGTGAGTGGACCTGCAAGGTGTTTTTAATAAAGTGGCCAGTGAGTGGACCTGCAAGGTGTTTTTAATAAAGTGGCCAGTGAGTGGACATACAAGGGAGGTGTTTCTAATAAAGTGGCCAGTGAGTAGACATACAACAGAGGTGTTTCTAATAAAGTGGCCAGTGAGTGGACCTGCAAGGTGTTTTTAATAAAGTGGCCAGCGAGTGGAAGTACAAGGGAGGTGTTTCTAATAAAGTGGCAAGTGAGTGGACATACAACAGAGGTGTTTCTAATAAAGTGGCCAGTGAGTGAACCTGCAAGGTGTTTTTCATAAAGTGGCCAGCGAGTGGACATGTAAGGTATTTCTAATAAAGTGGCCAGTGAGTGGACATGTAGGGTGTTTCTAATAAAGTGGCCAGTGAGTGGACCTGCATTGTGTTTTTCATAAAGTGGCCAGCGAGTGGACATGTAAGGTTTTTCTAATAAAGTGGCCAGTGAGTGGACATGTAAGGTTTTTCTAATAAAGTGGCCAGCGAGTGGACATGTAAGGTGTTTCTAATAAAGTGGCCAGTGAGTGGAAGTACAAGGGAGGTGTTTCTAATAAAGTGGCCAGTGAGTGGACATGTAGGGTGTTTCTAATAAAGTGGCCAGTGAGTAGACATACAAGGGAGGTGTTTCTAATAAAGTGGCCAAAAAGTGGATATGTAAGGTGTTTCTAATAAAGTGGCCAGCGAGTGGACCTGCAATGTGCTTTTAATAAAATGGCCAGTGAGTGGAAGTACAAGGTAGGTGTTTCTAACAAAGTGGCCAGTGAGTGAAAATAGAAGGTAGGTGTTTCTAATAAAGTGGCCAGTGAGATAATATGCATTTACATAAAAAACTGTATTTGTAAGCACAGACCAGCATTTACTGCCACAGAGACAACATGACCTATAGCAGTGCTGCAAGTGCGATGACTGTTAAAGCACTGTTTACACACATAATCTCACAAAATATATCCAGACAGAAGGTCACTCTCACTCGTACGGTCGATTAAATCCCATCACGCGGTCCTGAATCATTTCCATATTACGGACTTACTTTGTTCCTGTCATTGGGATGATTATGATGTGAAATTGAGACAAATTACAGTCATATCAATATCAACAGAACTAAAACATGGAACAGGAAGGCATGATCCATGTGAAAGGACAGGTAGTGTGTTGCTGATGTTGTACATTTCCGAGAGAAAAATGTTCCTGACTTTGTAAAGTGCTTTAACCAAAACTCAAAAATGTATCTAGACTGAGAAATTTCATTTGTAGTCAGAACACAGAGAGGTTAATCTAGGTCTTCACCTCCAGCAGGTTAAGCTACTGCAACGCTCTGTTTACTGGTCTCCTCAAAAAGACCATAAAAGAGGCAAGAACGCTGGCCGAGACAAAGAGAACGGAGCAAATTACCCCAGTATTCAGACCCCTACGCTGACTGTCAGCTACACACAGAATTGATTTGAAGTGTTTCTGCTTGTCAATAAATCACTTAATGGCTTAGGACCAAAATACATCTGTGATCATCTCAAAGACTGCAAACCTAACAGGCCTCTCAAGTCACTCGGGACTGGTCAGCTAGTATTGTCCAAAATAGAACCAAGTGAGACAGCATTTAGCTCTTATGCTGCCTAAAGCTGGAACAGCTACCAGACGATCTCAGATATGCTGCAAATTTGGCAAAAAAAGGCACTTAGTCTGTAGACTTTGCATCTCTATCATTTTATGCTGTTTTATTTTGCTTCTATTTCTGTATGACACTAAAATATGTCTTTGTGTAAGAATCATGCTATATAAATAAACTTGCCTTGCCTTCCCTTTTATAGAAGTGCTATATTCAGCCATTTCTACATATATACACACTGCACACACACACAATGATAATAATATTTATGATACAGGTGACAAAGCTTAACAGTAATAGAAAAATTATAAATATTAATCTCCAAAATGGTAACTTTACAGGAGAAGAAAAAACCTACTTACATTAGAGTAAGTCAATGGAACGAGACTTTATTCCAAGTAGTTTTGGGCCGTTTCTTTTGAACCTAAGGGGCAATAGACATATTTAAATTATGTCAAAGGCTGAAAAATGACAAAATTGGAGATACGAGGTTTTGTTCTGATAGCAGTGATTTTATATATATAATTATTAATAATATAATGAATAATTAATAATTAATTAATATTCTATAAATCTTGTTTATTCAAATATTAACACTTTTCTCAGCAAATAAACACAAACTACACAAATAAATAGATTTTGAAAATGTGTCTTGGGTGACTAAGACTTTTGCACAGTACTGTATGTATGTATATATATATATATATATATATATATATATATATATATATATATATATATATATGTATGTATATGATAATATAGATGTATAGATAATAGTAATCATTATTACATATAGATACTTGCATATATGTAATTATACTGTATGTAATTATATAGCTGATATATTAAATATAGCTGGTGGTCAAAATGGTTTGATTTTAGAAAACGGAAAAAACATTCTTAACTTTGATGCAAGTAATGTAAAAAAACTTTTTCATACAATGTAAAGGATGGCTGGTGTTTTCAAATAGTGTACAGACATATAAATTGATATTACTGGGGTGACAAGGTTATGATATGACAGCAATGATAAATATAATACACATGGGACGAGTGTGCGGAACCACATCCTGATATTATATGTCAGAGACAGAAAGAAAGAGGGAGAGAGACAGAGAGACAGAGAGAGAGAGAGAAAGCACATCAGTATGAAGGATCACTCTCGTCCTTCATGAATATCAGTGTGACTGCAGAAGCAGGACGTTGAGCTGTTGAACTCTATCTCAGTGCTGCGTGTTCCTCGGTGCTTCTCAGCCTCTCCGGACTGCGACCCCAGTGTCAATCAGGAACTCCATTTACCTGCCGTCTGCATGCACCAGCACCTAAAGCACTCCCACCTGCCAATCACCTGCAATTTGCCTGTCTCTGCGGGCCACATCACTTACCAACTTAAAGCAGAGGATTGAGGAACCAGACGATTAACCTGTCCATCAGGGACAGGGTTTTAGAGCAGCTTTCTGCAGGACTGTGATGACCACGGTTAGTCAAAATGTCGCTGAATCTGACCGCTATATCAGTCTCACTCAGACTCTCTTCTTTCAGACATCACTCACAGACCACAGCCTCTGCTTCATCCTCTCTGACTCACAGGGCCGAGCGATATGAGGGCTTAATCACCGATACTGATTTTAAACTTCTAAAATTTCTGAGAAGCCAATAAGTGTCTGACGTAGTTTTATGTGGTCATAAACGTGGGTGGGAACTGGCCTGGTAAAAATGATTAATAACAGAATAAACACTGCAACATAATGTGCGCTCTAAGTCTCCTACCCCAATAACAGTCTATGGGACAGTGGTTACACCTCAGTTCTAAACAATTCTACACAATTCCACACCAGTCATATCACAAAGCGCACTAGCTGCATTTCATCTGCAGTTCAACCAACATAAACACCGAACTTTAGCTCAGCAGCTCAGAACCTGAGCTCAAGTCTTAATGAACTTGCAGCAAAGAAATGATTCCAGGTATTTAAGCAAATAGGTATGTTTAAAAGACTGAGGTCCTGGAGAGATTTAAATTCTGAATTTTTCTAGTACTGAAATATTTAAAAGCTTATTATAAGTGTCTCTATTTTTTGGCTGAAATTCTTTCACATTTTGACTAAACAATGCACTGTAAAAAAATGAGAGGTCAGCTCAACTCAAAATGATATAGTAACTGATTACATGGCTTTTCTTGAGTTGACTCAACTTGACAACACACAACTCAAATTTCTTAGCTGAGTCAAAAGTTCTCTTAATGTTTTTAGTTCTGCATCTCAGTTACATAAATAAAATGAACTTGGTTTTTTTATACTCAACTTCCTACCAGCCAGGACTCTCTCCATCACACCATCCTGCGAGACACTGAGTACACACTCATGGATGGCTATGGCATCGCTGGGGCTCAAACTCACAACCTCCAAGATCCAAGAACCAACTCAGATTTTGTGTCTACATATGTTTAATACACTGGAGAATATATTTGTTGTTTTGACTTTGAAAAATGGCATCATCTCATGTGGTGCAACTGTGTAACAATTTGTCCCAATATCAGGAGGTTGTGAGTTTGAATCCCAGCAATGCCACAGTTGTCCGCTATCCAGACACCCAAGAGGAGAATATGCCAGATGGGACTATGTGACAGAAGGAGCGCCAGCTAGTGGGGAAATTGAATAAAAAAAACACATTCAGTTTAGTTTATCTAACCGAAATGCCGATCTAGAAACAGTAGCTTGGAGAATTTTTGACTCAACTAAGAAGCTTGGGCAGTCGTGGGCTGGAGGTTAGGGAACTGGCCCTGTGACCGGAAGGTTGCCGGTTCGACTCCCCGGAGCCGACAGCACATGACTGAGGTGTCCTTGAGCAAGACACCTAACCCCCAACTGCTCCCTGGGCGCCATGGATTGGGCTGCCCACCGCTCCGGGTAAGTGTGCTCACTGCCCCCTAGTGTGTGTGTCTATTCACTAGTGTTTATGTGGTGTTTCACTTCATGGATGGGTTAAATGTAGGTGGAATTTCCCCGTTTGTGGGATTAATAAAGTATCACTTAAGTTTGAGTTGTGGTTGACTCAACTCAAGAAAGGCCATGAAATCAGTTACTAAATCATTTTAAGTTGAGCTGACCTCATATTTTTTACAGTGTGGCCCGTTTGGGTTAAAGCAAAAGATTAATCAAAAATTTTAAAATAAAAACATTTTTAAAAAGATTTGTTGAGATTTTTTTAATATGGCCCCTTTAGTGGTGGAGTCTGACTCCCCTGCTTTACATCTTTATCTTCTTTGATCTTTTTCCTCTGAGCTAAAAATTCTCAGTCAATTTTATCTGATAATGTGATACAGAAAAAATGAACTCCTTATATTTTCCTTAAACATTGCGTTAGTGACCAATATGACGGTCAGCTGTCAAACATAAATCTGAGGTCTTAACTGTCAAATTTCTTAAAATTCCAACTGCTAAAACTCACAAAGTCTCAACTGAAGGTTATGCATGCAGTCGTGTGTAAAAGTTAGAGCACCTCCAGTCTAAGTATGTTTTGTTGATTTTCTAAGTGAAAATCACAAAACACGTCCTCTACAGGGAGCACACTTAAATATGGCATTTTTTTTAGATATATAAGTTGTCGTTATGACAGCAACATTAAAACAACAACAACATTCATTCAATAAGTAAATACAGTGGTGCTTGAACATTTGTGAACCCTTTAGAATTTTTTATATTCCTGTATACATTTGACCTAAAGTCTTAATAGTAGATATCGAGAGGTATTACAGATCTGTGAGTGACGAAAGTATGTGAACCTTTAGGATCAGCAGATAATTTGAAGGTGAAATTAGATTCAGGTGTTTTCATCCGATGTATGGCAATCAGGTGTGAGTGACCACCCTGTTTTATTTAAAGAACAGGGATCTGTCACAGTCTGATCTTCACAACACACGTTTGTGGAAGTGTATCATGGTATGAATATACACGTGTATATACATACGGAATTATTATTTATGTACCTTTAGTTGTATGGAGAAGTTTGAACACCCCTTGTCAAATCACATTTTGTTGAATTCCTAAGTTAAGTTTAATAAGTTAACACTTCCTCCACAGAGGTGATGTCACGATTGGCCCTTTCCAGTCCTCCACGTGCTTTTGTTTTGCTTCCGTTTTGTTTCTTCCCGGTCCTGCCCCCTTGTTTCTAGACTCCGCCCTTGATCGTTTTCACCTGTTTCTTGTTAACCTTCGTCGTTCCTGTCTTTAAGCCCTGTGTTTTCCCCTGTGACTTTGCTGGTCTTTGTATTGTATTGTATCGTTTGGTGTTTGTTCTGCTGGCCTCCATTGTCCTCATTCTATCTGTGTTGGCTCTCTGACCCTGGACTGTCTTTACCCGGAAAATGGATTTGCCCCTAATAAATCTCGCTTCTTTTAGTACATGCGTTTGCCTCATCATCGCTCCTCTGCATTACAGGTGAAATATGGCACTTTCTTCAAATCTTAGTGTATAGATTGTATTTAACAATGACATTGTGAAAAATAATACATTAAAAATTAATAACTTTGCACGTAACACAGTGATTGTGCTTTAAAATGTGCAGAAGTGTGTTCTCTGGTCATCTGATTAGATCTTTGCGCATGACGGTATGTTGAAGTTTGTAACTGTTTTGTACCCGAGTTTACTGGCCTTTGTTGAAGGTCATAAAGCCAAGTGATTGAGGATGACTGTTAGCTGTCTCTGTAAAGACTGCCAAGAGTATAAACTCACAAAATGATTCTGCTTAAATTAGACAGACTCATTACAGCACAAATACAAAGTCCATGAATTTGTAACCAAAGTAGCCAATAACACCACCGACTGCATTGACAGGGCCCTACTATCCTGTGCAGCTCTGAACACACCTTCACTAACTGTTTGTGTGTGTGTGTATGGAAGAAAGGAACTCTGACTCATGACTGATTATACGTTGTCACCAGAGAAAAGAATAAATCAGTGTTTCATGGTATCAGCTACATATTCACCATCCACTTTACTGAAAACTAAAAGCTTACTTCAAACTTCCACTGACTCAAAGTGTACAATTACAGACTCTGCACACTTCATCAGCCCATCTACCTCATCACTGGTCAGCCTCTGACCAAAGGACTGACACTGTCTAGATATTATTTGGGTGGTGCATCATTCTCAGCGCAGTAGTGACACTGTGTAGTATGTGAGGTGCTGGTACAAGAATTTCTGGATACATGTCAGTGTCGATCCTAAGTTCAGAATAGCCCACCATCCAAAATACTCCGACCAAAGTGGCTCTATGGTCCGCAACTGGCCAGTGAAGTAAGGCTGGAGGATGACTAACAGAAAGTGTTTTGACATATGGGCCACAGTTTCTAACTGTACACCAGCAAAAGGAGGAGTTTCTGATAAAGTGGACAGTAATTGAAAACGTACACAGTCATTTTCAGATGATGGGCTGTCAGAACTATTAGTTTCACAAGCAGAGGGTGTGTCTGTGTGTGTCTAACAAAACTCATACTGCATGGAGTGCTCCTGAGTGGTGCAACTGTACTTCCACCAGGCAAGTGAGCTGTGCCTATGTTCAGTATGATTATCCTTCTTGCTGGGGTATCAGGCATGCTGAGCCAGAATGTGTGAGTGGAGCTAGAATAAGGGACGTGCATGAGTGCTTGGTTTGAGGTACCACTGAAATCACTATTCAGGTACTCATAATGTTTCATCACGGAAAATACGCTGGCTGCCGATTCAAGGAAACACCAAATGAATAACATGGATGAAAAGCAATTTTCTGAAAATGAAAAGGTAGAAATAATCATAATTGGTAGTGAAGCTAAAAGGAAAGGTGTCTGAATGACATCAAAATCTGGTTCTACAAATAAAAAACTGAAGTTAGGAATCTTTGTGTACCTCTAGACTCTGATTTAACTTTTAAACCAGATGTTAATAATATTACCAAAACTGATTTTTATCATTACAGCAAACCGCAGCAAAAAAAAGCCCAGCACTGGCTACCCCCTCACAAACTGTCCATACATCACTGGCTCCATACCTTATTGGACATCTTCAATCTGGAACTACCGTCTGCAAGAATTAGCCATGCTTATCTTAGAACTCTTCATACATGGATTCACGCAATAACTAAAATCAGGACTCTCACCACTGCTGTCAGAACAAAACCTCACATCTCCTAAATGGTAACTTTACAGGAGAAGGAAAAAAACATACTTTACTTTTAATGCAAGTCAATGGAACCAGACTTTTTTTCCAAGTCATTTTGGGCCGTTTATTTTGGTCAGTTCATCATGAAATTTTGATATAATATAAAAGACAACAGGTCCTTTAAAAGTATGTCAAAAACTGAAAAACAATAAAAATTAAGATATATGGTTTTGTTTTGGGTAATGACCGAAAGAACGAGATCGCGAATACAAGCGGCCGAAATGAGTTTCCTCCTCAGGGTGGCTGGACTCTCCCTTAGAGATAGGGTGAGAAGTTCGGTCATCCAGGAGGGACTCAAAGTAGAGCCGCTGCTTCTCCACGTCGAGAGGAGCCAGTTGAGGTGGTTCGGGCATCTTGTTAGGATGCCTCCTGGACGCCTCCCTTGGGAGGTGTCACAGGCAAGTCCACCGGGGAGGAGACCCCGGGGAAGACCCAGGACACGCTGGCGTGACTATATCGCCCAGCTGGCCTGGGAGCGCCTCGGAATCCCTCCCAGGGAGCTAGTGGAAGTGGCTGGGGAAAGGGAGGTCTGGGCCTCATTGCTCAGGATGCTGCCCCCTCGACCCGAACCCCGGAGAAGCGGAAGATGATGGATGGATGGATGGATGGATGGATGGATGGTTTTGTTCTGACAGCAGCGAAATGCTCACTTAACTATATGATGTGTTTAATTTGGGAATGATGTAACTCAATTTTGCATCTATGATTGGTTTGTTTGTAGGTTTGATGTGTGTGTGGGTCAGGGCTGGAATTGGGGCTAGGTTTAATGAGAAATCATGAAAAATAAATCACAAAACTACTTTTTATCATTTAAGGATTACGAGTTCAACCATATCTTTGTCTACAAGATGCTAAGAAATTGATCCATGCTTTAGTTTTCTTGCTGGACTTGACTGCTGTAATGTTTTATTCATAGGTCTTTGTACAAGTACAACAAACAAACTACAACTTATGCAAAAATGCAGCAGCAATACCATTAACAGAGATAAGAAAACAAGATCATATTAGAGCAGATTTAGCATCAATGCACCGGCTGCTTGTCTCCTTTAGAATTGACTATAAAACTTTACTACTAGGTTTTAGATCTCTTAATGGTTTAGTAATGGTCTCGGCATACTCTGTTAGCCCCAATTCACCCTGTTTTTAATGGTCAGGACCCCACAAGCAGGTATTATTTGGGTGGTGGATCATTCTCAGCACTGCAGTGACAATGATGCGGCATGGTTAGCTCTGTTAGGTCATTAGTCAAAGTTTATTTAGGCAGCCTTACAGAAAATCCCAGCCTCCATGAGCATCACCAGTTCTGACAGTAGTAAAGAAAAAGAGCAAGACAGGAACCTTGAGAAGAACCAAGACTCAAGCCCATCCTCCTCTGGTCGACACCGGATAGAAATAATAACAGCAGAGAATGAGGTCTGACCATCAGTAGAAGATACAGAAAAGGGGAAAAGCAGGAGAAGCAACGTCTATGATTACAAAATGCAGCAGCAACATCATCACTTGGGTCAGGTCATGCAGGTGAGGTTTGCACAGTGTTCTACAGAAGGAAGTTCCATGGTGGTCAAACTGGTCCAGTAGACGGACGAGCAGTGGGCACCTGATCAAAGCAGATGAAGCAACAGTATCAGACCTGACAGGAAGGGCAGGCATTCAGCTTAGCATTAGCTCCTCTGCAGAGGCTGCTTCCATTACTCATCTAGAATGAAACCTCCAGATTTTACTACAGAATAATGAAACGTCTTCAAGCTTTAGCCTTCAGCGTTATTATCTAAAAGTAAGCCTACAGCCTTATGCTAATTCATGTTCACCACATATCCGCATGTCATTAACTCTTAATGGGTACATCCCTAGCTAGAAATTCTCCAAACCACTGATTAATCAAATGAAATCATCACACTTTGTCTGGCCCTTAAGTTCAATCTGGGGTGATGCCATAACTGTCCTCTCTCTCTTGCCACCCTCTCCCCCCATCACCCAGTCTGATGCGGGTCAACGCGGGTGTCAGCTGACATAACAGAACAATTAGTGTTGTCCTCCAAGCGCGATGATGCTGCATAAGTGATAGTGAATACAAGAGGAGAAGCTTCACGTCTCTCAGCAGAAGCTCATGCCCATCACTCTTCCAGCATGGCATCACTATGTCTAGGGGAACCTAGCAGTTGGAAATCAACCACAACTAAATTGGGTAGTAAAAATGTTCCTCTCAAAAATACAGAACGCAGACTATTCATGTCTCTTTCTCTACATTTCTCGGACAAATAAATATGTTGGCACAACATCCGCTGAGGAGAAGGTACTTCATGCAGTAGACACCATCCACTCAGCATGAGCCTTTTCTGCAGCCCTCAAGTTATTCAACCAGTCAAGCCTAAAATCAAGCTTACAAATTCAAATCTCTCTCCAACGCATATGCATACACTAACTATCCATTTTTGGATTCAATCTCTTGATCAGACCCAAATCCGCAGTGTTCTGTCTGCAGACGCCGCAGTGGATCCCCCCTATTATTCATTAATTCCCTAATTAAGACAGTTCGTTAGCTCTCTGTTTAGTCCCAAGAGGGGGCTGCAATGCTGATGAATAAACACATTCACTGCACAAACGCTAATTAACCCCATTTACACTCAGAGACACCCAAAGCCTGCACCTAAAGACACTGTAGCAGGAAAACAGTCAGCATGTCAGCCACACCTGTCACCAATGTCACCAAGTACACCTGCAGAAAAAGCACCAAGTAAGAAAGCTCACCAACTATCTTCAGTACCAGCAGCAACACGAGACATCCTGAAGCTGTTAGCAATCACAGTCACTGGCGCTAGTAAAAGCATAGTACAAGTCTATATGAATTATTTATCACTCATAGTTCATCAAAACAAGTGAATTTCAGACTGAAGGAAGAAGGTGCAGACTGTAAAAATGCCAGAGGTGCAGACGTGAATCTGTTCAGAGAATATAATTCATATTTATATGTAATTGACCATGTAATTATGTAAGAATTAAGAGTACCGATGTTAAAACATTATCAACACAGTGATAACATATTAACATAATATATCATTAATAATTTATTTGTTAATGCTCTGAATTCATATTCCTAGGTTCATGGTTTCAATGGAAAACCATTAATCAAAAAGATTCGCCATATCTTGCGGTGTCCCTCAAGGTTAAGTTTTAGGGCCTTTGCTTTTCTCGTTGTACATGCTACCTTTAGGTGGTTTTTAGGAAACGTAAATTTTCATAGCTATGCTGATGACACCCAGCTATACATTTCTATTCCTTCTGAAGATCAAGACTCTGTAGACAGACTAACCAGATATTTCTCAGTGGACGTCACAAAATTTTCTACAATTAAATCATTAAAAAACTGAAATACTGATCATTGGTATCTCAGAGCAACACAAAGAAACTTGTTCTTGCACTTGCTAGGAGAGTTGATCACTGTAATGATCTTCTTACTGGACTTCCTAAGAAAACAATACATCCTTTACATCTCGTACAAAATGCAGCAGCAGCAGCATCCAAACAAAAACAACACTGAGAGATCAGATCTGTCCCTCTTCAAAACAACTGCACTTTCTGTATCATTCAGGATAGATTTTAAAGTTCTGCTACTAGTTTTTAAGGCTCTAAATGACCCTAAAGCACCACTTACATCACAGAGGGTCTGTCTGTTTATTTTCCAGCAGCTGATCTAAGATCTGCAGATGCTGACCTTCTGCTAAGACCTTCAGTAAAATGCAGAAAACATGGAGAGCATGCTTTATCTTTCTGAAAATACAAAGCTGTTCCTGTAATCTGTGTGTATCAGTTTCAGAGGCAGAGTTTGTTTTCTCAAACACTGAACACCACCCGCCTCTGTTTCACTGAGCAGCTCTGTGTCTAAAGGCTTTTGATTCACAAATGTTAAAAATCGACTTTCTACAATTTAATTGATAATGTAATGTTAACAGAACACAAAAGGTGGAAATTGGAAGTGCAGTCTGGACAGTCTGCGGCAGCACATGACAAAAAACACAAATGGGTGGGTGAGAAATCCGACCGACCGCCTCTGCATTAAAAGCCAGGTTAGCCCAGGAGTCGGAAACCCAAATGTTATGAAGAGCCATTTGGTCCTCTCAACAAAAATCAAACCACCTTGAGAGCCACAACACTGTATGTCCATTTTAACATCTTGGCTGTAAATATGTCTCAGTATGTGTTAAATGTACTATCATAGGCTGAAAAATATAAACGAAAACCCAGACTTTGTTCTGCTTTAAGCTTTAGCTCAGCTAGCGCTGCTTTTCTCACATATTCAGTGGGAAACCTTTGCTCAAAAGTAGAACAGTTTCTTGTAAAATGTCTGTGAACGTTCGAGTTTCATGAGCATAACATCAGCTTGGCAGCTTTTAGGTATTTAAAAGTTTCCTTCTGATTAAATTAAGATTTGATTAAGAGACTCTTATTAGTCCCACAGCAGGGAACTTCCACCTCTGCATTAAACCCATACGTGAAGTGAAACACCACATAGACACTAGTGAGCACTCATACACTGGGGGGCAGTGAGAACACTTGCCTGGAGCAGTGGGCAGCCCTATCCACAGCACCCGGGAGCAGTTCGGGGTTAGGTGTCTTGCTCAAGGACACCTCAGTCATGTACTGTCGGCTCTGGGGATCGAACCGGATCACAGGGCCGGTTCCCTAACCTCCAGCCCACGACTGCCCCTGTTTGCAGATTAAAAGTACCAGGAAACCAGCTGAGTGCTTATAAATACCAATAGGTACAATCATCTCCAAATTATTGATGTTCCTCTTAAATCTTTCTTTGTCTTTTTGTTCGTTACTAGCTAGGCAAGAATGTCGCCCTTGCTGCTGAGTGACCTGCAGTCTGCACGCCAGAGTTACTGGGTTGTGAATTAGCAGCACTTAAGACCATTTATCATTGATACAGTGTTTGAACGATCAGCAGAGCTTTATTTTACTGTAAAGGAGGACTAATTTATTTTGACCTTAAAATCTAATTCCGCTGTGGAGCCGCAACAGGGCAGTATAAGAGGTGTATTTTGGCGATCCTTGAGCTAGTGTATGGCTTCTATGAAGCTGAAGGAAAAATGCCTGGACAGGAGCCAAACTTTTTCATCCATTTTCCACCCGGTTGTAGTGGCTACCAACTAGAGGACCATCGAACAAGCGATTTCAGAGCTATTACAAAGAATTACAAACTCTATTGCAACTTTTATTGCCAAGGATACTGCGTTGCACACTTTGGAGCTGAGATACAGCGTCCGGTCTCAAAGATATTTCACTGACACAGCACCCCCCCCAACTCTCTACAACGAGACCAAAACCAAAGTTATAGAATCACTGAATAAAACATGTAGAATAGCTGTAACGCGCTGCATAGACACCCATTACCGCTGGATCTTATTTCACTGTTACAGCGCATTTTATCACAGGTGAATGGCAGCAGCGTCTCATGTGCTCCAAACAACAGCAGTGAATGAGAGGCTTCCAGTTCACTTACCACATCACTTCCATTTGATTTACTAATAAAAGACACTGGACGTAAGTTCATTATGGATCATTACAGACACCAAGTATCAAAAAAGTACCAAGTCGTTACACAGTGAAAAAAAGAAATCCTGTACAGAAAAAAAAGATGCATCAATAATCATTTTATAATCGCATCGCAGCCTCTGGGTCAGAATCAACTCCAATCATGAGGTACATAGCGGTGAACTAAAGGCCATACACATTAACTACGACGCTATTAGGAAGTGACAGAAAAAAATGAACTAATAAGGTTTTGAGGGCTCAAAGGTGAAGTCAGCTATGTGAGAGAAAACATCAATCACAACCTTCCGGTAGTCCCAGATACGTCATTGACTGCAAATACAAGTGCTAGTCTCAGCAGCTTTCAGTCAGTGGTCAGAAACAGAAAACAGCAGTAGCTCTTTATCAGTGCTCTGTACTGAAAGAGTGACTGTAAAACTGATACATTCACAGTAAAATACATGTTCATGTCCGTTTACAGGCTTCAAAATAAGACATACTGAATATCTTTTACCCTTTCAAATGTCCAAAATATATTCATGTCCACCAGTGCTAACATACTAACATACAATTCCACTTGGGTACCACTTGAACTGAAGGTCCAGCTCTGACAGTCACAGTTCACCACTGATATTAGTGATTTATTTATCGCCTCTCATATTTTACTGATATTCATTTCACAGCTTAACTGATCACGTTTTACGGCCGTATCAATCTGTCCGACTTCACAGCTTCCAACTAACTAACAGAATACGAGGAATGTTTAAATCACAGTGATGAAAGGTCCGCTGTGTGCAGAATGATGGACTGAGCTGTAGAGGATTTTGTAATAAAGCCAGAGAACATTTAGAATAAGTTCTAATAAAATTAATAACAATAATGTCTCATAATTCAAAGGCTGAAATTCATTTCTCGCTCACAATATTCTTGAAACTTCTTGAAAATATATTTTGGTGAATAACCATACACATACACACACACACACACACACACACACACACACACACACACACACATATCTCTCTCTCTGTCTCTCTCCTACAGCCTCTCTCTCTCTTTCTCTCTCTCTCTGTCAGCCTCTCTCTCTCTCTCAGCCTCACTTTCTCTCCTACAGCCTCTCTCTCTCTGTCAGCCTCTCTCTCTCTCAGCCTCACTTTCTCTCCTACAGCCTCTCTCTCTTTCAGCCTCTCTCTCTCAGCCTCACTCTCTCTCTCTCCTACAGCCTCTCTCTCTCAGCCTCACTCTCTCTCTCTCCTACAGCCTCTCTCTCTCAGCCTCACTCTCTCTCTCTCTCTCTCTCTCTGTCAGCCTCTCTCTCTCTCTCAGCCTCACTTTCTCTCCTACAGCCTCTCTCTCTTTCAGCCTCTCTCTCTCAGCCTCACTCTCTCTCTCTCCTACAGCCTCTCTCTCTCAGCCTCACTCTCTCTCTCTCCTACAGCCTCTCTCTCTCAGCCTCACTCTCTCTCTCAGCCTCACTCTCTCTCACTCTCTCTCTCTCCTTCAGCCTCTCTCTCTCTCTCTCTCTCTCTCTCTCAGCCTCTCTCTCTCACTCTCCTTCAGCCTCTCTCTCTCTCTCTCTCTCTCAGCCTCTCTCTCTCTCTCTCTCTCTCTCAGCCTCACTCTCTCTCACTCTCTCTCTCTCCTTCAGCCTCTCTCTCTCTCTCTCCGTCTTTCTCCTTCAGCCTCTCTCTCTGTCTCTCTCTCTCGCTCTCCTACAGCCTCTCTCTGTCTCTCTCCCTCAGCCTCTCTCTCTCTCTCTCTCTCTCTCTCTCTTTTATTGCTTTGTGAATAAAACATTTTGGCTTCTCCTCATCATGTTTTTACGTCACACTGAAAGGTCAGCTTGCTTCTGTGGACACATTGGTGTCAAACGACTCGTCTGGTATTCATTCAGTTCTGTAGACTCGAGAGCCAACCTGGCAGAGCACGCGCTGACAGTGATGTTAACATGTTCAGACATAATGTTAGAGGGAAAACTCCAGTGCTTTTCAACTTAATCTCTGTCTGACAAATCTGTATCCACTGCTATGGTGATGTGTGCATGCAGGTATCCTCCTCTGAGCAGACCCATTCACCATCAACACTCCTAAACACATCACATCTGAGATCCACGACCGAGACACATGATTTTCAGCTTTCACATTTGCATGCACTTCTGCAAAATAAATAATGCTACTGTCACAGCATTATATTGGCTTACAGTGTATTAACCCACAGGCAGGCCCAAAGTTTTATTACACACTTCTATAACCTAAATGTAGATCAACCAGTTACCACTGAGGTCCCTGTAGTTACTGAATAATGAGCCTTAGTATGTAATAAGCCTGGGATTTTAAGGGCTTAAGCATATTTAGGAAATTAAGTTTATAGTGGCTTCCTTTTGTTACACAAGAGTTTTATTCTAAATTTAGGTCCTTCAGTTAAAGAGACCAGGGAAAGTCAAAAGTCACAAGACACTGTTTTATTTCAGAAACGAAAGGGAAAATGACAGATCTGAATACCCCAGCAAGTACTGGGTGAGGGGGCCTATCTTTTAGGCTATGTCCAGAACATGGCTGCCATCTTGAAAGCCACCAAATTGGATCAAAGGCAAGTTTTTCCAATGGGAAGGTGGTCATGTAGCAGACCAAAGAAGACCAGAATTGTCTCAGAAATCGATTGGCCCAATCAGATTTGCATTGTCTCTTGTGGTTCAAAAGTTATCAACACAGAAAGCTGCAACAACAACTGTGAACGTTGCCTGTGATGCACAGCTATGTGATGTGTTCAGTGTGCTGTCCCTGGTGCTGAACACAGAGCTGAAGGCACAGGATCCAATCGTTATGAACCCACATGAGAATCTCTGGAGAAATGCTGTCACAAGCCTCCACGATGCGGTGCTGAAGGTGGTGTTTGTTGTGAATTTTCTCAGCATACACAATTTGTTTGAGGTGACCCCAGAGATAAAAGCAGAAAATAAAATAAAATAAAACAGTGTCCTATGACAATTTTGAATAATGTAGCCTATAATGAAAATGGCTACATTTCAACATGTTTTTGTGGGAAAATGTAGCCTAGACTTTTGAAAAATATAGTGCTTCAGAGGTTCTTTGGTAAAGAAAATGGATCTATATAGAACCAAAAACACTCAAAGAACCTCTTGCATGAAGAAAGGGTTCTTCGCATTATGAAAGGGTTCTCCAGATAGATGGAGAACATGCATGAACGTGCTGTAGAAGGCTCTTTATAGAACCTCATTGAAAAGGGTTCTACAGAGCACCCAAAAGGGTTCGTCGATTGTTTCAAGCTTGATATCATAACAACAGAAGAACCATCTACAGCGCATTTTCCATCACTCTGAAGAGGCCTTTAACGATGTAAAGAAGCCTTGAATCATGCAAGAGATTCTTTGAGTCTTCATGGATCTATTTAGAACCATTTCCTTTAATAAAGAACCATGTTTTTTAAGGGTGTGTAAGCCAAACTGCTTGTGGATGTGTTAGACCAATCGGAAGCAACTGCTTCTGACATGACAAGCACAACAAGCCAGAAAAAGTGGAAATGTTGGCCTTCCAGGTTTAAAAAAGGCAGGCATGTGTCACAGGTTATTAATCATGTGCTTGGATTAGAGTCCCTGAG